>NC_079231.1:12901264-13201264 GCF_029633865.1 Lampris incognitus
TAAAAGTACTCATTATGCAGAATGGCCCATTTCAGAATCATATATCATATTATTGGACTATAATTACTGATGCAATAATGTGTCCATCACATTAATGTTGCAGCTGGTAAATGTGGCGCTAATTACTTTATATACTGCTGGGTATCTTAGCCTATAAAAACACATCATTATTAGTTGGTTCATAATTTGTATTAATAATCTAAATCTGCAAAGTAACTAGTAACTAAAGCTGTCAAATGTAGTGGAGTAAAAAGTAACATATTCCCCTCTGAAATGTAGTGGAGTAAAAGTATAAAGTAGCATAAAATGGAAATACTCAAGAAAAAGTACAATTACCTCACAATTGTACTTAAGTACAGTACTTGAGTAAATGTACTTAGTTACATTCCACCACTGCGTGTGAGTGTGTGTGCATTCACTTAAGTATTTGCATGCTTCCAGCACTGACAGAACACCTCCATACTGATGGGGGGCAGATAAACCAGAAGTCAAACAGCCAGACAAAGCAGACTGAGATGTTGATATCCAGAAAGACAAGTTAAAGGGGGAGAGCGGACGCTAGTTGCTCGAGTTTCACGATTCGATGCCCGCGGTCTTTCACTTTCAGCAAAATGAACTATGGTACACAACATAGACACACTCAAACAGCCCGTGTGTTGTGTTAAGCAGCTACCTGCCGAGGCCTTCAACAATGGATAGTTCAAACAGTGGTCACCCTCGAACATCAGAGCTGAACGGATTGAGGCGTATCCGCGGCCTAGTGAAATGAAGGGGCGAGTTAAGAGGTCAATGTGACGGACGGGGTCAGATGTTGCTTTGGAGGTGGTGAACATGATGGAGCGATAACACGACCAGCCTGACACCCGTCGACCCTCTGTGATATATTCCGTTCAGCTCTTGTTCAAAGATGCAGGATAAAAGAGGGGGGTTAAGAAGGGGCCGCTTGGGACGTCAACACACGATGTCTTGTCTTTCTTCCTCTATCTATAAAATCTGCAGAAGCACTCCCTCTGAGAGGAGGCTCGACCTTTGATCTTCTTAAGGGAAAACAGAGGCGAGATGTCGGCGGCAAAAGAAATGACAGTCGCCCGTCGACGCTTCGGGTGGCGACTGCTAAGGTTGTCAGCAGTTAAGTCTAGATGCTGCAAAAGGATGTCTCATTATAGTGTGACTTTTTGGGCTCTCGGTGGACTCGAGCCATTAGAAGACCGCAAATTCTGAAAATCCGCTTCCAGTGTGGGAAGACGGCAGCGTGAACTCATGTTTGCAACGGCCTCACCCAGTACCATCCATGCAGTGTCTTTGTCCACAACTGCATCTAAGTTTGTCTTCGTTTGATTGCTGGGGGAGCTGGCGCTCGATCGGTTGGGAGAGCTTGGTCTGCTGCATCCTGTGGACCCAGGGACCACGGCCCTGCCCGAAGCTGAGCCCGAAGAGGTAACACCGACAGCGGTCTGACAGTACGCTGAAGCAGGGCAGGCTAAGCTAACTGCTAGCCCATGCAGACCGGCAGTTCCGATAACACTGAGGGTGGTCTGGCAGCGGCCTCGCCTAGCGTTGACTGTGTTTTTGGTGTCGTCGTGTGGAGTGCGGGGAGGTGTCTCGAAGGTGTCTGGCTGGGAGAGCTGGCGTTGGATCGGCTGAGGGAGCCTGGTCTGCTCCGTCTGGTGGGCCCAGGGATCACGGCCCTGCCCGGAGCTGCACTCGAAGAGGAAACACTGAGGGTGGTCTGACAGGACGTGGAAGTGGGGCTGGCTAAGCTAACTGTTAGCTCATGCAGATCAGCAGTTCTGACAGTCATCCTAGCGGTCGCTCTCTTGGACAGTGAATTTTTTTTTTTTTTGATACGTGTTTTGTGGTTGTTGTTTTTTTTTTTGTAGTTTGGATGTGTGTTTTTGTCTTTTGTGTTGCACTGCTGTGGGCTGGGGGGAAATGATATTTCGTTTCATTCCATGTGCGCAGGTGCATGGAATGAAATGACAAATAAATGTTCCTGATTCCTGATTCTTGAGTCAGCTTGCACTCTATGGGTGCAAGTAACAATAGCATCACTAAAGATCTGGATCAGCTTATCAGTAGTGTTACACATAGCCATGGCAACAGCGGTACTCATCACCCGTACCACCACCTCTCCTCTGATGTCCAGAACGTGGCCTGTGTAAGATTATCGAGTGTTGCGAAATTGTCCTGCAAACCTCTGTAATGAAGGTGATTTAAGAGTTTGTCAGATTGATCCAAATACACTTTTATTTGCAGGGGTGTCGGAGTTCAGAACCAGACTGCTCTACTCTCTTCTTCGTCCTCACTCCAATCAACTCCAATTTGGAGGACATGAAAAGAGCTTTAATGGCCTCATTATTGTGGCACGACCCCATTTTGACTCCAGCTTCTCTCTGTTTCCCTGTAATGGGGGAGGACAGGCGCTTCGTGGCTATTCCTCTCCACAGACGGCAAGAATTTTTTGGAGGCACATGAAGCAAGGATTGGCCATTGTTGAAATCAAGCAAGGTCATCAAGTTGCTGAATACGGGCCCTTTTTGAAAAGCAAATATCATGGTTGGTTGAACTAATGGGATCGGATATAACTCAGCAAAATTGGTGCATAGGTTTACGTTGCACATGAGGCTGCAAATGTAACGGACAGTTTGGGATTAGTGTATTATCACAATCAAACACACACATACTGGCATGAGTTCATATGTACAGACTCGTGTGCCCACACACACACACACAAATTACTACAAGCAAAGACGTCCTGCAAGCTTTAACACACCATATATGGAACAAATTCAGGGGCTAGAAGACACATGGATTTACCATTCAGTACGCGGAGTCTGTTCTCTGTCTAGTCTGGGCCCTCTTCCATTGTTAGCTGTCTATGGATAATACAGAGCAGCACACAGGCTTAGTCATATGGC
This sequence comes from Lampris incognitus, assembly GCF_029633865.1. Classification (NCBI taxonomy): domain Eukaryota; kingdom Metazoa; phylum Chordata; class Actinopteri; order Lampriformes; family Lampridae; genus Lampris; species Lampris incognitus. The sequence continues at coordinate 12,904,183 of NC_079231.1, forward strand.
TGCAGAGGATTATGTATGGGGGCTATACTGAATCCACTGGAACCACAGTTAACGCAAACACATACACACGGGGTGGCATGGCTCAGGAGGTGGCGCGGGTCATCTAGTAATCGAGTAATCGGAAAGTCGCTGGTTCAATCCCCGTCTCCTCCAGAGAGCGTGTCGAAGTGTCCTTGAGCAAGATACTGAACCTCTAACTGCTCCTGACGAGCAGGTTGGCGCCTTGCATGGCAGCCTACGCCATAAGTGCATGAATGTTTGTGTGAATGGGTGACTGTGAGACATCCACTGTAAAGCGCTTTTGAGTGGTCGGTAGACTAGAAAAGCACTATATAAATGCAGTCCATTAACCATTTTACCATATCACACACACACACACACACACACACACACACACACACACACTTCAAATGTCAACAAGAGCTAATTGTAACCTAAACTGGATTAAGGTGGCAACCTCTGCAATGAAATGATGATATAAAATAGGAGGGTTGATGACCACAGCTCAAACAGCAACATATATTACACGACCTGCTCATTGTCCCACATATAAGCTCTCCTTTATGGACCGATCTATATATTAACGCTTCAAGTGCTTCCGGAATGATCTAGATACTTCTTGATGCTCTCGGGTGAACGCTTTGCGCGGGGGGGTGGGGGGTGTATGTGAACTTAAGTGTGTGACTGCATATATAGTATGTATGTATGTGTGTGTGCGTGTGCATGCATGTGAGTGTGTGTGTGCGTGCACGCCCCCCTACCCCCGGTCAGTGTGATGGTGAAGAGTGCCAGAGAGCATTGTATCTCATCTTCTGGACAAGTCCTTAATCTGTGTGACCCAGTGAGGGATTACCGGGGGGGGGGGGGGTGCTGGAAGTGGGGAAAAAATAAAAAGGTGTCTTGAAATTCGCCCTTTAAATCTGATAACAGAGTGTTTCGATTTTTACGTGAGGGTGTGCACGTGGGTGCATGCGTGAATGTGCGTGCTTGTGTTTGCAACCGCAGGGGGAAACTTTCTTTCTGCAGATTTTATCAGCTAATAAAAAGGACAGAATTACACAATCTACACCTCCCACGTTCATTTTTATGCATCAGTCTCAGAGTGTGTGTACTCATTAATCTCCCGTGTGACCACATTAACGCAGTTTAAATTTACTTAGTCGTAGTCACTACTGAGAGGACTGGGACTGTGGGCTGGGGTTAATTGTTTTGCAGTACACTCATTAGTGGGTTGGCGGAAAGCTAGCCCACTCCAGTCTAATCTCACAGCTCTTTATTATTTCTTTAGGGCTCTAGTTACGTCAACATTCACTCGGTTTAGGGCGTCCGGGTAGCGTAGCGGCCTGTTCAGTTGCCTACCAACACAGGGCTCGCCGGTTCGAATCCCCATGTTACCTCCGGCTTGGTCGGGCGTCCCTACACGCGCAATTGGTCGTGTCTGCGGGTGGGTAGCCGGATGTGGGTATATGTGTCCTGGTCGCTGCACTAGCGCCTCCTCTGATCAGTCGGGGCGCCTGTTAAGGGGGGAGGGGGAACTGGGGGGAATAGCGTGACCCTTCCATGCGCTACGTCCCCCTGGCAAAACGTCTCACTGTCAGGTGAAAAGAAGCAGCTGGCGACTCCACATGTATCGGAGGAGGCATGTGGTAGTCTGCAGCCCTCCCCGGATCGGCAGAGGGGGTGGAGCAGCGACCGGGGCGGCTCGGAAGAGTGGGGTAATTGGCCAAGTGCAATTGGGGAGAAAGAGGGGGGAAAATCCCCCCCAAAACAACCCCCCAAAAAACATGATTTTTCAATATCGCCCAGCACTAGGCATGGTTGAGGGTTCAATTCCCAGTGTGTCTCAAAGAGTAGAGAATAGCGCGGATGCTTCAATGGTTATGGAGCTACGCTACAGAACCACATGGTATTATGGTGTTGTTGCATGCACAGGAGAGGATATGTGTCATGCTGATGATGTCTGGGAGCTCTAGTCTGACTTACCGTACGTTGCTAAAGGATCAAAACATCACACAGCAGGGGGTCTGTCGATGTATCTGTGTGTGTGTGCATGTGTGTGTGCATGCGTGTGTGCATGTGTGTGATGGGGGGCCGTCATCGTGTTTACCCCACGCAGGTTTCCTGGGCAGTTGTTTGGGTTCAAGCTTTGTCTCTCTTGACAAGCGTTCAGGTCCGCATCAGGGCCACGTGTGTCTGCCTTAAATCTTATCTAAGAGGATTCAGGACAGATGGCGTCCCATTGTTTGGGGGATGTGTTTATGATTACAAAACGAGGTGAATGGTACCCTGGGACTAGTCAACCATGCCATCCGCCCCTTTTAAAAAAAACAAACATCGCTCCCACAGATTTAGGGTCTTCCCTCGTTTGCCTCTGTCATCCTCCTCTGTGAAACAAAAGGTTGGGCAGGCCCGCTTATGTAAAGTAGGCTTTATGGTTATTCCGTGGTTGCGATCCTCTGATTGGTTGGGAGGGAGCCAGTCAATGCAGAAGTTATTTTGAGGGATGCTCTTTGTCATTGCCTTGACTGGGAACTAAGAAAGCACATTTCAGAGCTCAACATCTCCGTTGTCACAAAATTATAGCTTACCGCTAACGCAAATAGCGACGCGTTGTTGATGCTGCGCACACAAATTTGGGACAGGCTGTAAACCAGTCTTGTGTAAGCAATGCGGGGTAACGTTCAGAATGCGCGTTCTCATTCACGCAAACAACAACTGAGGGCATCTGGCTGCTTTAATCAGAGTCGCCATCGTCGCTGACAACACTGGTGATGACACTGCATAAATAAATGCATGAAAAAATCATTCATAGGTGTCCGGGTGACATGGTGGTCTATTCCGTTGCCTACCAACACGGGGATCGTCGGTTCGAATCCCCATGTTACCTCCGGCTTGGTCGAGCGTCCCTACGGACACAGTTGGCCGTGCCTTCGAGTGGGAAGCCGGACGTGGGGATGTGTCCTGGTCGCTGCACTAGCGCCTCCTCTGGTCGGTCGGGGGCACCTGTTCGGGAGGGAGGGGTAGCATGATCCTCCCACGTGCTTCGTCCCCCTGGCGAAACTCCTCACTGTCAGGCGAAAAGAAGCGGCTGGCGACCCCATGTATCGGAGGAGGCATGTGGTAGTCTGCAGCCCTCCCCGGATCGGCAGAGGGGGTGGAGCAGCGACCAGGACTGCTCAGATGAGTGGGGTAATTGGCAAGTACAATTGGGGAGAAAAAGGGGGGGGATCATTCATGAATCATTAATGAACCGTTTTAATGTATTCATGCCGACACAGGCGACCAAATGTTGTTCATTTACACTTGTGATTGTCAAGCTGTCCAAATGTTGAGAGGAAGTCGGGTGAATGATCATCATCCATGCAACCCCTCACTTCCACCAGAGGACAAGTTCCCCCCCCCCCACCCACCCACCGTATCCGCCCAAGCACCACCGCCGGCTGTCAATCTGCATCTCTCGCTTTCATCCATCGCCCTCCTTTAGCTCACTTACACTCTCTTAGCAGTGTGATCATCCTCATCCTCTTTCTCTTTTTTTTTGCTCTGTCAGTCTCTCCCTCTCTTCCTACCTCATTCTCTCCTTCGCCCGTCTTCTTGCATATCACCCAATGGAGAGAGAGAGAGAGAGATAGAGAGAGAGAGAGATTATGTGTGTGTGCTTACGAGTTTGCAAATTTACATCTCTTGCATAGTTTATCCTTGTGCAATGACCCCCTGCTCTTCAAGAGAAAAAAGTTTCACCTGCAAGAGGGAGGCGGACAGAGAGACTGATGAAACAAAACGAAATCCAGTGCAGATGAGCTGGACTGGACATCGAGTAGCTCCAATTACAATTACTGCTCTCTAACATCATAAAGTAGGACATTAAAAAAATAATAATAATCATTCCGCCGCCAGCACCGTTTTTATCCATATCCAAAGTGGGATTGCAAGTGACGTGGGGCCAAAGCGTTATCTGGCATCATTTGGGGGCCGCTAATCTGCATGTGCAAAATAAATCCAATCTGACAGCGCCCTTGCATCTTGAAACGGGATTGTTCTAGAGAAGGAGAGGCTAAACTTGACAAGAGAAGTTGAGAGAGAGAGAAGCCTACAAAGGGGAGGGTGTGTATGAAGCGAGAGAGAGAGAGAAAGAAAGAAAGTCTACACAGGGGAGGGTGTGTACGGGGAGAGGGAGAGAGAGGGGGGGAGAGAGAGAGAGAGAGAGAGAGAGAGGAGAGAGAGAGAGAGAGAGAGAGAGAGAGAGAGAGAGAGAGAGCGAGAGAGAGCGAGAGCACCAAGGCGCCAGGATCTACAGCATCCAGATAGGTAGAAGTGCCACAAGCAAACTATTTTTTAAAATGGATGGGACCAAGCCAGCCATGGAGTCTAACGCGGAGGAGAACCAGGACGAGGGGCAAGAGAGCAAAGGTATGAAGTCGGTAAATGGGGAGATCGTGAGGGGATGCCAGTCGGGGAGACGTTTGAGCGTTTTCCAGAGATTTTTGCCCGCGCGCCCGCCCGAGCGGTTTAACCTACTTGCGGACACAATAGCGGCGTTTTCTTCTTCACCGTCCCTCCGCCACGACGCCGCCCGCCCGTTCTCCAGCACAAATGACCCGGGACTGTCCAAATGTCCGTCCGTCGTTTTGTGCGCGTTGCTTGGCGGATTTGGCGGAAAGAGACTGTGGGGGGTGGGGGGGTAAGCAAAACGCACGGTCTGTTTTATGGGGCATATTAAATCCCGATTTGCTTTGCTTTGCTTTGCTGCAGCCATGTGGACTCCCCGTCATTGTCCCCGAGTCACACCTATGAGGGCAGAAAACCGTCGCTATGCACCCGTGCAGTACGCTATCCAGTGCATGCGCTGTTGTGGGGGGGGGGGCATTGTTTTCCGTCAGGTGTGGATCGGTGTTATCTAAGAGGTGTCCGCCGATGTCTTTGAGGATGTCGCCGCATCATATGATGACTGATGACGGGTTGGGTTATTACAGGTTATCCTCGTACAGGTCGACTGTCTGCTATGGGTTGCACGGGGCGGCGTTTCGAACCTGTGTTGTCTACCGTACGCCCGCAAAGAAAGGCTCGACGGCGTCTCGGTTTGATTGGCACGCTTGACGGGTCTTCGTGCCCATCGCTTTAACCCCGTCCTGTAGACCGTCTCACCCCTCACTCACACATATATTGAGTTCCGCTAGTCGTGTTTTCGGTAGCCGCTCTCCCCGGAGCCCTTATGATATGAATCTGGATCTTGTTAAAAAGTGTAGGCGTGTCTTTGTCCGTCGTACTCGACGCCCACGCACACACCGGGTGGGTGTAGATGATTTGTTGTGGTGTGGCGGTGGAGGTAAAACTGCACCCCTCGCAGGTTGGAGACGACACTGGAGTCCGTGAAAATGCGCCCTGTGATAATAACAGCTGTTTCTTATTGGCCAGGTGACCTCTTGTGTAAAGAAGTGACTTGATAGGGCCCCTTTGTTCCGCATGGTACGCGTTACCCCAAGGTGGTCTGGGCTATGGTGGTCCCGGGGCTCTTTGCTGCACATTTTCTCCCTCCAGCGATGTCCTGATTCTGGTGTCTCCCATCTTGCCCGCCCCCCCTCCCCTCCCCTCCCCGTGTCCCACATTTTAGCTACTATATGGAAATGCCCATGTGGTGCAAAAGTGGTCAAATGAATGTTAATAACTGTTGTTCAAATGCAAGACGTTTTTAGGGACCTGTTAACCCCAATTAAAACATTATACCCCAAAAAAGAAAGTTACTACTTTTCAAAAGAAATGTTGCCATCACACGACAAATTATATTTTTGTCATTATAAATAGTGAATAGCTGTTTGTTGGGGTTAAAAAAATGCTTCACGTTTGCCCTCACGGCAGGCCTACAGTATGTTACACACCACAACACCCATCCCGTCACTCTTCACATTCAGTCATCACTGTAGCTATACTAATATAATCAGCTACAACCACAACTACAACCATACCTCAAATGGGGCCTTGCCACGGTAGTGTCAGAAGGTAAGGTTTGAAGGTATGAGCCGTTTGTTTTTCTTCTCAGATCAATGACGTGACGTGCAGAAGAGTGAGTTGTCCTTCAGCAGCAACATTTTAAATTAAGCAATATGACATTGCGAGGGTGTGAAGTTTTTGTTAGTGCTACCTCCGTTTCCCTGGAAATACATGGGGTATGAGTAATACTTGGAGAACAATTAGTCACGTCAGTAGACTCCTACGTAATAAAGCCTAGTTTCACTACTCCAGCAAGTATAGACGTCCCGTTAGTAACGACCTAGAAAACAGACGATTTCTAGTCCCTGAGTCATCCGGCCAACTTGAGCTAATGCTTTCTAGAGATCGTGGGATTTCCCACTGAATAAATACCACACATATAAACAAAAAACTGCCATACTAGCTCAATCTTGTTCTAACGAAGATATCTGCTGGGCGAAAAAAAATATCTTCCAAGGACAGATTTAGCTTATTTCCGCGAACTTGACATGTGTTTTAAGCTAGTAGCGTCGATGGCGGAGGAATATTTATAGTAATGAGAATTTTTTTTTTTTATTTGAGCACAGCTAGGTGCGCTGTCATGCTCGGAACTACCTATTGTATAATAAGATATTACATCATCTGCTCCCAAGGCGTATACTGCGTGCATTAGCGGGTGTGTGATGAGAGCCAGGCAGCGCCTAAAAGCTCGAGTTGCTAAAAACACGTCATCATCCATGCACCATGACAGGGCACAACTGTTCATCGATGTAGCAATGAACTCTTAAAATGTGATTTTTTTTCTTTTTATGTGTCACCACTCAAATTACACTGGCAAAAAATAGAGTCGGCTTTTTCGGCATGCTCAAATTTCATAGGCTGTAGGTGTGCTGTAGCCACCCACGCCGGCAACTCTGACAACGCACCAAAATAGATTGGATTTGAGGATGGCCTATTTGTCAGCGCAATCAGACATTTTGTGTGCATTTGACATCTGGAGTGTGACCATAAGCTTATAGCATCCGTTAAGATGCTCAAGATTTACAGTTTGGGGTAGGCAAGCCAGAAATGTCATGTAAGAAGCTTGCGTTTGTGTGTGCCAGTGCCTGGTCTTGCTTTGGTAGGGCGCATTTCCGTTTTAACCTCTCAACTCGAGCAGATGTGTGCAGCACTTTTTTTTCTTTTTTGCTACTCTCATGACAAAGTCAAAAGCATTTGAAGCCGGACAAGCCAAAACATAATCTTCTGGTCTTTTCTATCCGTTTGATTGTTGAAAAACAGAGCTGCCCCTTTTCTAACCATGCGTTCTGTCGTAGGTGGGAATAAAAAGGAATAGAGTAAGTGTCAGGTAGTAATTCTAAGCCGGGGTCCCCAGTTACATTCAAACCTCTTGTACTCAGATAAAGACGTAGCACTATCACGCTTTATAAAAATGTGAACCTTGAAACAACTTGAAACCTGAGAGAGCCCATTTACTCATTGTCCAAAAGAAAAAAAGATGCCTTGGACAGTTTGATCCAAACCCCATTACAGTATCGCCACAGTAGATTTTTAACAGGGGTGAATGAACCACTCCCCCTCACTTAACCGTATAGGAAAACACAGACTCGGTGTTAATGCAGTTATACATATCCAACATAGTGTGTTGTTAGTGGCAGCTTTTTTTTTTAATATATATATATATATCAATAAATGTTCATTAAGAAATGACTCCGTTAGTTACCTTGATCATTGCAAACAAAGCCTGCGTATTTGATTACGGGCGTCCGTGGAGAAGGCCGTCTCTCTGGTGTCTTCCTGAGACATCGAGCCAAGAGTAATTATGAACTGAAAAATGAACACAGAAACAGGCTTGATGCATAATCCCAATGGGGGGGGGGGGGTACAGATTGATCTTTTTGCCTGATTGCTTGCCATAATCTCTAATCTGTATGTCTGCGGACCTGCACTGTGCTCAGGAGGACTCAGATGAGGAGGGCTCCAATTGCTAGTAGCCTATGCTCTCTGGGGTACCAATCATATTTGATACGAGTCAAGTTTTCGTTTTATTCAGGAATAAAGCAAACACCTCCCAGGCGAGCTTCTTTTTTTTTTTTTCTTCATTCTTATATTTAATGTACTTTCGGTGACCCTTCTAAAGCGGTTTTGTCATCGTGCAATCTTTTACAAAAAATGCTGCTGCAAAGTGATTGTTTTGAGTAACTGGGTTGTTCACACACCTTTCCCCTCCGTGCTAAACCTGTGTGTGTGTGTGTGTGTGTGTGTGTGTGTGTGTGTGTGTGTCTGTGTCTGTGTGTACCTTTTCTTTCATAACTTGCCACTTGCTCGCTACCCATGCTTTGGTTTGGACGTTCACTTTAAGACCAGAATCGTGAGAGATAAGATCATTGTTACAACGGCACTTGATGTGTGTGTGTGTGTGTGTGTGTGTGTGTGTGTGTGTGTGTGTGTGTGTGTGTGTGTGTGTGTGTGTGCGTGCGTGCGTGCGTGCATGCGTGGTGTTAGATTGTCCTCTTGGCAGAATAGAGCAGTTAGTCTCGCTACCGCTGCAGCTGAATACACAGTCGGAGCCGTATCTCCTTTTAATCATATTTAATTTTCTTTTCAGTATGTCGATCTGTGGAGCTGCTGTGGAATCGATGCTATTCCGTCTCAGTACATCGGTGCTCCACGACTTCAGATTTATGGAGCCAACCCTCAGTGTTTGACACATTGATCTGGCGTTAAACCGAGATAGCTGGCGATGACGTTGTGGAATTCTCCAACTCCCCGCAGAATCTGACTCCCCCTGGCGTGAACGGGTTATGGTTAGGGGTGGGAGGTTAGGGTTAGGGGGTTAGGGTTAGCATAACCTTACCAAGCCTCATGCTAAGGGGAGTCACATTCTGTGGGGGAGTGGGAAAATTCCGTAACACCGGTGTTTTAAGTGTTGATGGTGTCACGTGACCCTTCACAAGGGGTTCGTGATGTGAACCGGCTACGTCAAGGTGACTCATGGGAACTTCAAGGAACAAGCGCCGAACAGTCACTTAGTAGTAATGTCACTGGAGTGCCATGCATTAAATTGCATTCATTGTCTGCACGGCTGGGCAATGGTTGAATATTACTGTTTATCGTCTTTCAATGGTATTGTATCAGGATGAAATTGGGATACCATCATATTGTGATACACAATTTTGCAGTCTAAATTAACGATACTGAGAATCTATGACCTAAAATGTCTCTCAGAAATATTTGAGAATTACTATTTGCAAACTAGCTTTGGTTTGATATTATACTTTACATTACCGAACATTCCAATGTGATCAACTTCAGTTGAATTCTTAAACAAGGTATTTTCCATACGTACGCAGATATAGTGATAAATACATCGATATCGTGTGAATTTCCATAAGATAATCATGATGATAATATTCTCCATATCGCCCAGCAGTAGTTAGTGGCGATGACAGTGGAGTGCAATACAGTAAATTCCATTTTATTGTCTGGTTTTGGGGGATCACGTGTCTGAGGTTTTTAGGGAAGATACATTTAAATAACCAAATCATGTCCAGTTGATCGCTTGCTTAAATTTCTTTATGTCTTGGAAGTAAAAGTTAAGAAACTATAGTCAAGTCACATTTGCGATTGTTTTTTCATGTTTTATTTGGGCTGTGCAGCAGTACTGAAGAAAATTGGACGTTTGGTAATAAACAGTCTTTTGTACACTTTACCTGCTTTCTCATCTGATAAAACATCTGATGCTTACAATCTACATCATAATTGCAGTTTTCGCCTGGTTTACAAACTGTTTGGACTTCATGTTTCTTGATTAACCCCCCCCCCCACACACACACACACGTTTGGTTGACTCTATTGGTTTAGTTACCCCCCACCCCCCAAAAAAAGAAGCTTCAAGCCATTTTACAACCAGAAATGGTGATATCACAAGAATAGCAGATGAACCAGCCTAGCCTTTTAAAAACCACCCGAGCAAGGAAGAGGGAAGAGACCACTTTGAGCAGTTTTGTGTGTGTGTGGGGGGGGGGCTTCAAAGTTATTTTGGTGAAGCAGCGTTTGTACATTTCAGATGAGCTCAGGTTGGGTCCTTATTTTCTAAGGGCCAGTTCCTGAGGGTAACATCGACTTATCACCATCATTTAGGTGAAAGAGAGAGAGACAGAGAGACAGAGAGAGAGAATGAGTGTGAGTGAGTGAGTGGTAGAGAGATGGTGGCAGAGAGAGAGAGAGAGTGGTAGAGAGAGAACAGTGGAGAGAGAGAGTGGTAGAGAGTGTTAGAGAGAGTGGCAGAGAAAGTGGTAGAGCGAGAGAGAGAGTGGTAGAGCAAGAGCAGTGGAGAGAAGGTGGTAGACAGTGTTAGCGAGAGAGTGGTAGTGAGAGAGTGGCAATGAGAGAGTGGTAGAGAGAACAGTGGTAGAGAGAGCAGTGGAGAAGAGTGGTAGAGAGACAATGGTAGAAAGAGAGCAGTAGAGAGAACAGTGGAGAGCGAGAGTGTCAGAGAGAGACAGTGGTAGAGAGAGAGCAGTGGGGAGCGAGAGGTAGAGAGAGTGGTAGAGAGTGTTAGAGAGAGAGTGGTAGTGAGACAGTGGTAGAGACAGAGCAGTGGGGAGCGAGAGAGGTAGAGAGAGAGTGGTACAGATAGAGTGGTAGCGAGACAGTGGTAGAGACAGCAGTGACGAGCAAGAGCAGTAGAGAGAGCATGGTAGTGCGTGTTAGAGCGAGAGAGTGGTAGCGAGAGAGTAGTAGAGAGAGAGGTAGAAAGAGAGTGGCAGAGAGTGGTAGAGAGAGAGTAGTAGAAAGAGTGGTACAGAGAGAGTGGTAGAGAGCATGGTAGAGGGAGAGTGGTAGAAAGCATGGTAGAGAGAGAGTGGTAGAGAGCATGGTAGAGAGAGTGGTAGAAAGAGAGTGGTAGAGAGAGAGGTAGAAAGAGAGTGGCAGAGAGTGGTAGAGAGAGAGTAGTAGAAAGAGTGGTACAGAGAGAGTGGTAGAGAGCATGGTAGAGGGAGAGTGGTAGAAAGCATGGTAGAGAGAGAGTGGTAGAGAGCATTGTAGAGAGAGAGTGGTAGAGAGCATGGTAGAGAGAGTGGTAGAAAGAGAGTGGTAGAGAGCATGGTAGAGAGAGAGTGGTAGAGAGAGAGAGTGGTAGAGAGAGAGTGGTAGAGAAAGGGCAGTGGCTCTGTACTCATCACAGTCACTTCTTTTGAGTCAGGCGGATCTCTGTGTTTTCCACTAAGACGCTGTGTTGCAGTAAAAAGCTGCACGGGGCTACAAATATAAAACTGTTGTGTCTTATCAGCTCTCAGAACAGTCTTGTGTCTCAAACGGGACCAAATCGGGCTTGTGTTCGACTCCAGTCCCCTTTTGCCTCTCCAAAACAGAAAATCTGTTTATGCGGTGTTTCCTACAAAAGGCCAGTTTATTTGAAGGGATTTCATTTCGACCAATGAAACCGATGGGCTGTTAATGACACGGAGTGTGTGCGCCTATATTGTGACGTCATTGGACGATTGGTCAATTTATCAAATTGAAAATCAATCAATTGAGAAAAAAAACGATACTCGGCTCTTTTGGAATACAGCTGTTGAGATCCTGTGATGTTTTATAAGATCCATGTCTATAGGGGGAAACCTGACTGCAGCTGGTTGTATTGATTCAGAAAGGGTTTTTTTTCCATAGGGGGAGGAACTATAATTAGGCTGCCTCTCCTCTTGCCTCTTCTTTCTGTCTTTCTGTTTCTCTCTCTCTCTCTCTCTCTCTCTCTCTCTCTCTCTCTCTCTCTCTCTCTCTCCTCTCTCTCTCTCTCTCTCAAGCCTCGAATGTTTATATTTACTCTTATCTCACACCGATCTTTTGTCTCTCTCGCTTTCAAATTCTTGGTTTAAGTGAATTGCTCTGCCTGTGTGATTCTGCCCGAGAAGTCAGGGTAACTAAACAGCATTTATTTCCGCTATTTGTGTCGCGTGTTGACAAGATGATATTAAACAAACACGACACTTGCACCTGGACTCGCACCGGGAATACTTTACACACGAGTCAACTTCAGTGAAATCATCTGAGCCATGGCTGAATCATATTTCTGCAGTTTTTCTTTGTCATTTGCATATTTAGAAGGGGTGATAACATAAAAAAAACCCTCATTGTTCAGTCATATTAATGAAGCTGAAATAGTAAGGTATCACTTAACTCATGGATACTTAAGTTACAAGTTATGGGGAAAAGTAATGGGATTACAGAGTAACGCGATACTTCCCAATACAGCACCTAACTGTGTCTCATTCAACACCACCCACCTTTCTCTTCCACCCTCTCTCTGTCCGTCACCCTCCTCCCACCTCACTTCGCTCTCTTACCCGCCTTTTTTCATACAATACTCTGATCAACGCTCTCTCCCAATCCTCTCTTTCTAAATCTTTCCTCATCCATTTTTCTTTTTAACACATGCACAAATGAATTTGTGCAAGTGCATGCACACACATACACACACACACACTCCCCTCTTAAGCTGCTCTCCCCCTGAAGGTGTGTGAGGCTCTGGAAGCATGTGAAAGCCATCACACAGGGAGCGTCTTATGTGTTCCTCATTTGAAGCCATTTGCCCAAAGCATGCTGTCAGCCTCCATCTGGATGTGTGTGTGTGTGTGTGTGTGTTTGTGCGCGCGTGCCCATATTTGTTTACGTGTCAGTGACCCGGAGAGTCATTCGGGGGAACATCTATGTCTTTGCAACAGCTGAGATGGAGGGAAAATTGTCTATTTTTAGGCACACGTGTGGGCGAGACCTCGTGATGCGCCGTGGCATGTTCACATTCATGCCTGCCCGGTTCCTACGCTTCGTTCACATTTGCATGGGAAAAGCATACTCCACGTTTGCTCGTTCGTGGGGCGTGCGATGTTAGTATGCTCCCTGTCATCATGTCTAGCGTGTTGGGGCGCACGCGTGCACATGCGTTTTCCCGTGCATCCTACGGTCTACAGTGGGAACATGAATAGCACCTAGCGGCAGGTTGCCACAGCATGCCTTGTTCCAGAATAATGCCAACCTCCTCTTGCCTGCCTCCATCACCCACTGATGCCCAATCTGCTCAGCTCATCCCATAAACCTGCCTGACGCCGATTAAATCTGCCATCATCATCTGACATCAGTATTCATCAATTTTAGAGGGTGTCCAGGTAGCGTAGTGGTCTATTCCGTTGCCAACCAACATGAGGATCACCAGCTCAAACCCCCATGTTACCTCCGGCTTGGTTGGGCGTCTTTACAGACACAATTGGCCGTGTCTGTGGGTGGGAAGCCGGATGTGGGTATGTGTCCTGATCACTGCACTAGTGCCTCCTCTGGTCAGTCGGGGCGCCTGTTCAGGGGGGAGGGGGAACTGGTGGGAATAGTGTGATCCTCCCACGCGCTACGTCCTCCTGGCAAAACTCCTCACTGTCAGGTGAAAAGAAGCGGTTGGCAACTCCACATGTATCGGAGGGACATGTGGTAGTCTGCAGCCCTCCCTGGATCGGCAGATGGGGTGGAGCAGTGACTGGGACGGCTCGGAAGAGTGGGGTAATTGGCCAAGTACAATTGGGGGGAAAAGGGGGGGGGATAAAAAAAAGAATATTCATCAACTTCGTCTGCTAAGTTGTATAGAACCATTTCATCAGTCTGTAACTGAAGTTCCCTCGAAGATCAGGCGTAACTCTTTGCATCCTTTCTTTTTGATGAAAAATAATACATGTGAATGAACATGTGATGACCATATAACTATTTAAACTGTTAAGCACATTTCCTCGTAAGTCAGATCAGAATACATCTTTGTCCTACTGTAAATGAGTCTCTAACAAGTCATGCTAGAAAGCCTTCACTGGTTTAGACCTGATGTGCCACCCTGCCACCCCCCTCCACCCCCCCCCCCCACACACACACCATGCCGACGACCCTGAAAGGGAAGGGGAGTGGCCAGAGGAGGACCACTGACTTTGACATCTCAGGAAAAGTGACATTAGCCAAGTTGGTTGCATAACTACACATCCATCGAGTTAGATGGCATGGTACTCCTGGGGCAAGAAGATCTTTTTTTTTAGTTTTTGCAAGAACAGGACTCAACAGCTAAGTTTTTCTTTGCGCTCAGCTGAGGTAGCCAATCACGTCATGGTACAGGCGATGACGTTTGCTTAGATAAGAGATGACCAAAGAAAAGGAAGTAAGAGGAAGTTCCTGTAACACGTTTAGCTCCAGAGGTTTTGAGGACTCGCTGATCTCCATTTCAGACTTTCGGTGACCTTCTGAAACCTGTTGTGCTCCTAGCCAGCGCCATCGTTCAAAGTCGCACCGCAGTTTGTAAATGGTTTTATCAGTGTGTCCATCTCTGTATTATCATGCACAAACTATCTCAGCCTCTTTTGAGAACCACCCCAAAACAGCCCTAATGGGACCATACTCTGCCAGCATAACACGGAATAAAGTTCACAGAATGGACTGACAAGCCTCGGAATTAAATTTCCGGCTTCGATTTGGAGGTATAACTAGTGTCAGCAGTTGTGTCACATGAGGGTCTTCATCTTGGTATAAGTTGCGTTTTATGTACAGTCTCAAGATCAAGTGCCCTCATGATTTCATCTGAGCAGGGGAGACAGAAGTCAGAGGTTCACAATCAGTTTGTCAGATACACTGCCAGCTGTATTACAAAGGGCCACGAACAAACGTGGAGAAGGTCTGGTCAGCAAGGACGGCGGTTGTGTCACGGGGTGAAGGAGGTTCTCTGAAAAGCGGAGGGGGGGGGGTGGGATGTTATTTCTTTTTGGGGGGTGATTTCCCCCCTTTTTTTCTCCCAAATTGTACCCGGCCAATTACCCCACTCTTCCGAGCCTCCACCCCCTCTGCTGATCCGGGGAGGGCTGCAGACTACCGCATGCCTCCTCCGATACATGTGGAGTCACCAGCAGCTTCTTTTCACCTCAGAGTGATGAGTTTCGCCAGGGGGATGTAGTGTGTGGGAGGATCATGCTATTCCCCCCAGTTTCTCACCCCCCCCCCCCGACTGACCAGAGGAGGCGCTAGTGCAGCGACCAAGACACATACCAACATCCGGCTTCCCACCCACAGACACGGCCAATTGTGTCTGTAGGGACACCTGACCAAGCCGGAGGTAACATGGGGATTCAATCCGGAGATAGACCGCCACGACGCCCGGATGCTATTTCCTGCGGGGAGATCTGTTCAAAATGATGCCACTGGTAAATCTTTGAATCTGTAAACATGGGAGACGCCACACCTCTCCAGGCAGTAAAGACGGAGAAGTGTGAAAGTGCTCGCCGATGGCCAAGCAGAAGCACAAGAACAAGGAAATGCTCCTTGCCTCACCAGGAGAGAAGATGAATATTTGATGATGCAGACTACATGTCTTGAAGAGAAATTGTGTAGGCATGGCTATTTGTGGAGTCAGTTGTAGTCGCCGTGCTGGTTTTCTGTTGTTTTAGGTCTGTAACGTTTGATGGAAGGATCGTCTGGTTGCATCCATATTTTTCCCCTATATGCTTACTCAGAATTCATATTGCTGATGCATGGAGTAGCAGCTACTACACATACGCAAACCATTGGACATGCTCATGGTAATTTATACCAGATGTTGATTTTCCAAGTATGTTGTGTTTTTGGGTGGGTGTATGTGCGTGAGTGTGTTTGTGTGTGTGTATGGCAAACATTTTTTTGTTTGAATGTGTGTGTGTGTGTGCATGCTCTCACCTCTTTTGTATCCTGTGCTGCGTGCATACTTGCATGCATGCGCCTCTTTCTCCGTTTCCGTTCACTTTATGTGGCGGGCACATGTTTGCGTCCGTATGTCCTGGGAGTTGAGTCCTCTGCCCAGCTGTCAGCCGGAAATTGGTCCAGATTGGACGAAACCAGGGAGAGACGGCGAGAGAGAGAGAGAGAGAGAGAGAGAGAGAGAGAGAGAGAGAGAGAGAGAGAGAGAGAGAGAGAGAGAGAGAGAGAGGGAGGGAGGGAGAGGGGGGGGGGTTAGCAGGATGGAGTGAGGTTAAAGATCTGCAGATCCGCCGGGGTAAAGGTATTGATCACACGGTGGAGAGCATGGCAGTGAGATTTGAGAGCTGTTTGTTTTAGTGCCTGGGCAGATGCTGACCCGGTGGCCTTGGCCCTCATAACCCTGCACAACCAGCCAAGAATCTCGTACAAAACAGAAGATTAGGGTCAGTTATGCGCTAAGGGGGGAGAAAAGGGGGGGGAATAAAATTCTGGTCGGGAGCGGCGATGCCCGCTGGCGTGATCCTCTTACCTTGCATGGAGATCGCGCCCTTAGCACATTGATCAGCACAGCGAGCAAGCCGATTACCGAAAACATTTCACCTAATTTCCCCCCCCCCTTCTGTTTTTTGACAGGGGACACACAAAAACCGGAATGGAGATTGGGATGATACGCAGAAAGAGAAAATAATTTTAATGCATGAAAAAAAATGCTTTTCAGGACACATCCAACACAATGGAATCAACATCTTTTTTATTTTCTACAATTTTTTTCTTTTTTTATAACGAGCCCGGTCTCACCAATCTGCGTACAAATAACACCATATTACACTTTCACACTGCGCAAGCCTCGCTGGTGACGTCATGACCGTTCAAGGTGATGCGTGGTGTTTGGACCCATCAGCTCTCCACAGATGTTAATGGAAAGGACTAGCATATCATCTGCACGCGAAACTGGATTTTGGCGTATGCAAAGTGTAATATCATGTTATTTGTACGCAGATGGGCGAGACCGGGTTGTTTACAACACAATAAACCCGAGGTCGCTCAGTTACATCGCATCATATACATAAGAGCTGTCAGTCACAGAATGGTACACTTTCATTCACATTCACTATCATGTTTCACAATTGCATTTACTATAGTTTCAGTTGTCAGGCTCTCCACTAGTCAGGTGTGTATCCCATTTAGTCCAACACTCTTCCCCTTTTCCTTTCTGTAATCTTAAACCGTACGTCAAATATCCATTGGATCGGGATAGGAGGCTCTTTAAGAAGCCAGCGGCTTGTAATTGCCTTCTTGCTTGCTTGCTACCATGAGAATTTTTAGTAAATATTTGTCTCTCGGGCGTCCGGGTAGCATAGCGGTCTATTCTGTTGTCTACCAACAGGGGTATCACCGGTTCGAATCCCCGTGTCCCCTCCGGCTTGGTCGTGCGTCCCTGCAGACACAATTGGCCGTGTCTCTGCGGGTGGGAAGCCAGATGTGGGTATGTGTCCTGGTCGCTGCACTAGCGCCTCCTCTGGTCGGTCGGGGCGCCTGGTCCGGGGGGGGGGGGGGCTGAGGGGAATAGCATGATCCTCCCACGCGCTACGTCCCCCTGGCGAAACTCCTCACTGTCAGGTGAAAAGAAGCGGCTGGTGACTCCACATGTATCGGAAGGGGCACTTGGTAGTCGGCAGCGACCGGGACGGCTTGGAAAAGTGGGGTAATTGGCCAGGTACAATTGGGGTGGAAAAAAAGGGGGGGTAAGAATAATAATTGTCTTTCCAGTGCCTTAGATGGGTTTCCTATGTAGAAAGGAAGACAGGTCAACTCAACATAAACTACTCTTAGTGGTAGCTTGAACGTTGGCCCAGAAAGGTTGTATGCTGGGACAAGACCAAAAGATGAGTGTGATGTGCCATTAAGCACATCACACTCATCAATGCTGTTTCCAGCATTGGTTCTGAAGTCCAGTTTGTTTGGATTTATTCTTGGGGGGGTATGAAAAACCTCACCCGGTTCTTCCAGCAAATGTAATGAAATCTGGAATAATGGCATGCCTTGTACATTTATGCAAGGAGCACATGTGTGTGTGTGTCTGTCTGTTTTATGTATGTGTGTGTGTATGTGTGTGTGTGTGTGTGTGTGTGTGGGCGGGTGCTTTAAGAGCTGCAGTCTGCAAACATCAAACAGACGGGGCTTCTTCTTTTTTGTCTTGACTTCATCAAAGATGGCAGCTAGCATTTGCACCGGTTTATCAGGAGCTGGTACCTTTCCCCGTGCTTGCCTTTCTCTGCCCCTCACTTCCCCTCTATCTGTCTTTTTTAACTCCCCCTACAACTCTGCTGGGAATCTACCCATAATGCTCGGTGAGGAAATTGCCCCATAAGGAACACAGAGCTTCTTAACTGGAATACCGCCCTAGGCACGCTCCAGACCAGCCGTTGAAATATTCACAAAGCTTTATTAATGCTGTTCCTTGTCGCCAAAATGCACTGTGTTGGGTGATACTGAGGATTATCGTGTTTTGCTATTGGGCTATTCAGTTTCTGACAAATTGTTAGCTGTCAGGATAGTCTATGTCACATAATGTGGCATAATGTGCCATCAGCTTAGTCACTTATCTTAGCCTTAAAAAATACCTTGGGAACTGTTTTAAATATTGTGAAACAAGGGTGCATGGACGGCTCTCTCTCTCTCTCTCTCTCTCTCAACATAGTCACCAACTGACCCATTTACCTAACAATATGGTCAGAGCGACTCTTGCCTCCCTGCCTCATAAGAGGTTCAAATTCAATTGTTTTAGCTTTGGGGGAAAACTCAAAATTGTGAATTCTTTGACTGGAAACTTGGAAAAAGAAATCCAGCACACGAAAGAGAAAGCATCAAAACGAGGTCCAACGGTTCAATTCAAAGTCATTGCACTCAAAAAAGTCAGTCCACTGTTGCATGTGTGTGTGGTTCAGAAACGTTTGCCTCACCTTTCACTCAACATTGGCCCCACCTGTCACTCAACATTGGCCCCACCCCCTGCAGGCCACAAGCATCACATACTTCACAGCACTCTTAGACGGTGAGTCTCAGTCCCATCCTCTGGTACCACATATTGTACAAGGTTGTGCCCGAAGACCCATGCATACCTGTAGTACATACAATAAAGTAGTATACTAGAGCATAAAGTTTTCAGCATGGACACACGTCGTGTACTAAAAACACCAGGATGTAGGATACTATTTTCACCGAATAATCTAGTATGAATGGACTGAAAGCCATTCTGGAAGAAAATGGCGACTTTGCGTGGTTACCATGTAGGTATAAGTTGCATAGGCCAAATCCGCTTGGAAGTCACCTCTGCTAGTTGACTGAGGATAGTATAATAGAATTGTTTCGCTGCGTACTAAAGGTATTTTGATATAACAGTACAAACTGAACAACATTTAGCATGCAGTACCTACATAGCGGTGTATTTCGGGCACAGCCCCATCTATTCCAGCTACTGGAACAACAGATCAATGTAATGAACTACCTGGCAGAATAGAAAGCCAACAGTACTCATAATACTTGAGGACCTGATTGAAAACCACTGGTCTGGAATGACTCCAACACAAAACATAACAGTGTTTTGTGCTCTCATTACTCTTGGTACTTCTGACGCTATGGGAATGGATCGTACATGTGGTGGGTCCAAGGTTTTGGTCTGGTTCAGCTCTGTGATCACTGCCGATCCTTCGCGTTGGCCCTTGGGGTCCAAGAAGAGTTCACACTCGTGTGTGTTTGTGTACACGTGTGAATGTGTTGCAGTTGTGTGTGTGTGAGAGAGCTAGAGAGAGAGAGTGAGAGCGTGTGTGTTTGTGTGTATGTGTGGTTGTATGCTTCCGTGGGTGTGTGGGTGGGTGGGTGTACAACGTGTATGTGAAGAGCGAGGAGGCTTTGATGGGCTACGCTGCTGCCTGAACTGGGTCGTGGGTAACGCGTTGCCATAGCAACTGCTGTTCGCCGGCCCTAGGGCCAAGACACTCAGCTCTTCTTCGTTCGCCCTACCTCTTTTCTTCTCTCTCTCGCTCTCTTTTGTTCCCTCCTTTACCGGTCATGTTATCATGTGATAGTGTGTTTTGCTGTATTAATTGTTATGTGATCATCTATTTCTTTTTACGTGCTGCTCTGCTTCCTGTGCTGCTGTCCTGGCCAGGTCTACTCCCAAGAGATTTCTGCTGTCAGTGGGACTAACCTACTTAAATAAAGGTTAAATAAAATAAATAGACTCTATGGCTGTGTGCCTCTTGCTCCCCACTCCCCCTGTGCCTTTCTCTTGCTCTCTGGTGGGGTTCATTTTTCATGTGTCCGTCTTTCCCTCCTCCCTCTCTTCTCATACACCCTCTCTCCTACCCTATAATCGCCCAACCCCTCTCACCCTCCCCCCCTCTCGGCACTGGAAGTGCTGATGAGAAAACAAAAAGACCGAAGCTCTATTATGATTTCTCTCCCACCGGCTTCCAGCGAGCTGTCACTCAACAGCGAATTCAACTTCTCGCGCCAGCTCCGGACTGGCTGTCTTTACCTGCCAATCATATGATCTATTTTGTGAGGAGAAAAGGCCTTTGTGTGTCTAAAAAAAAGAGAAACTTAGAAAAAAAAGATTGTAAATTCACAACGGATAGGGGAGGGAATTTGCTCATTATTGCCACATTAGCTTATCAAATCGGAAGCTTTTTAAGGGCTCGGCAGACCAGGACCGTAGCCCCCAGAGGCAGTTTAAAGAAGAAAATACCACAGTTTAATGAATGTCATTCACCACACTAAGCCATTTATCCTCATACTCGGCCTCTTGAATCGCGGTTTCCTGAAAACAAGCCAGAATTTCTGGCTGTCCAAACACTCAAGGCAGGTCGCTCTACGTTTGATCCTTCAGTTTTGTTGATGATGAAACGAGTTCGTTTGCACTGGGAAAAAAAGTACAGGATGACATTTTGGTGCTAATTTGCTGTAAACTAACAAGGTGCAAATAAGGAAGAGCAAAAGAAATAAAGACTTCTTGCACATTTGGATGTAAGAAAAAAACAAACTTCAATGCGTGAAACCGATTTAAGTCTTCTTTTTTTTCCATTTTCCACCCATGTGTGCAAGAATTCTGATTTCCTATAGACGGAGGTGAAATTAATGTAAAAAAAAAAGGACTTTAAGAGTCACGGCTAGATAAAGCGAAATGTCAAAGATGGACGCATTTATTTCCAGTGTAAATTATTTACAGGTTATTGTCAGAATGTTGCCCAACCGGCTCAAATTCGTCCCCGGTGTCGTGTCTAGACGGTAACCCTAGATTCATGAAACTTGTCTAGACGGTAACCCTAGATTTGCAAAACTCTCGCGGATTTTTTTCTTCTTCACTGTGCACGTTGTTTGTCATTACAACCATCAGAATAGACTATTCTGTAGAGAGGATTTAAGTTTACCGTGCATTGCAACAAATAGTCAAGTAGCCTGCAACAGCATGATTTATCACTTTAGGGCTTACCTGTGAATGTGTACAATGGTGGTTCCTGCTAATTGCACTTTCTATTTATCTGACATCTAGGCCAAGCAGCAAGGATGAGGAGGCATTTCAAGTGCACCGATTTTTGTTAATGTTCTCTCTTTTTTTTCCATTTTGTAGCCATATAGGCTACTATTGCTTATGTTCCTCTTCATGTGTATTCTAAGAGGATGCAAAGTTTATAGTACATATGGAAAGTACTTAAAAGTAATTCAGACAGACATTACAATACAGCAACAATATTCAATAAGTTTTTTTATCTTTAATTATATAGCCCCCACCACCACCACCACCATCGTCAACATGACAATAATAAAACAAGAACACAAGAAACGTCTTACATATGGCCGCAGGACAGCAAGTTGGACTTTAAGCTTTTGACAGGCTGTAACAGATTAACTGATTTATGCATCTTTCTGGCCATCTCTGCACGACGGCCAACTCTGCCAGAGGATCGCAGTTTTTGCCGGCATTTTTTCAGAGGGGGTGTATACAACATGGCAAGGGGGCCATCGTGTGGAGTATGTTGTCTGACGTTCTCCAGAACGTCCTCTAATTCCTCTATCATCCTGTCCATGTAGCTTTCGTCTTGGAGGTGGTAGATCTTGTCTGCTAATTGTTGTAACAGACTACGGCACTTCTGGCGCTTCCGTGCTTTTGTTCTGGGGCTGGTGAGGACTGTGGAGCTGGAGGATGATTCTGGAGAGCGGCAGCCTGCTTGGTTTTGTTGCTTGGAGACGGAGGGTTCGGTCTCTGTTGAGTGGCAGCCAGAATATGATGGCATAGAGGTATCTGAGCCGTTAACAGACTGCCCTAGGCACACCTCATCGAGCGCAAACAGAGGGTTCTCTCTGTATGTGAGGCAGAAACTATCCCAACTCGAGCCAGGTACCAGGTTGAACACGGCACAAAAGTGCTTACATGGGAGCAGGTTTTTATGCCAGTCTTTACATGTACATGATGGCATCCGACTCTCGGATCCAAAATACACAGTGCACTGTTGTGGTGGTATCTGACTGTTGACTTTGAAGCTAGCCTCCCCTGCAGATGTTACTTGGCCCTCTGTGAATATCAGTGACTCCTGGTGCCTGGTCATGATGTGCTCAGCCACAATTTTTGGTTTGTCTCTGAGGTACGGCGGCACATTTTGGCTGTATACCTGGTAGCCACTTGAACATTTGGCATTCAATTCAATGTATCTGTGAGCAGATAAAGATTGAATTACTTCATACCATATTATATATGGTTAGGACCATATGTATTTGGGCAATAGGTGGGTTTTCATTAACCTGCTTGATGTACAATTTGAAAGTGCGAACTAAAAAAACGAGTTATGGAAACACGTGAATTTCGAAGAAAAAAAACCCATTGCAAAAACGTTTATACGCTCGCATGAGGTGGTGTTTCAGATGATTTGACAAAGCAGTGTTTTGCAAAACTGAAATGGAAACACACTTTTTGCATTTAAGTCAAGGTAGCCAGTTTATGAAGAGCGATGGCTATGCGCTTCTTGGTTGGAACTGGCATCCTCGGACATGATACGCAGGGGTCCTATTGCATTGCATAACTCATCAAATGTTAAGCGGGTCATTCCAGTGCGGACAATGACCCCCCCCTTCCCCTCATAAATTCCTTGATATGTGGCCGCTACTAGATATGAGGTTTGCCTTTCCATCACTGCATGCATCACATGCCCTCGTCGCCGTCGATTAAACACTCTCTATTGCAGTGCATGCAATCGAAATCACGGTGCCAACACTTACTTATCAGGACTTGGAGATTCATCGCGGCATCACCAGGAGAAAGTCCAGCGTTAATCGCATAATATTACTCGACTGAAACACAGACCATTCGCAATTGTGTTTTGTCAACTTTTAAAAAAAATTGCCTCCTGCAAAACTGCAATGGAAACCCACCTAATGACATTTGTTATTTTGGTCTTCCAGCACATATGATTTGAAATTTCAGTGACAGTTCACTGCAAAATCAAAAATACATGTTTTTCTTCTTACCTGTAGCGCTATTTATCCATCTCGATCGTTTTGGTGTGAACTGCAGAGTTTTGGAGATATGAGCAGTTTCATGTAGGTGTAGTTCAGTCTAAGAAATCTAAGAAAATTGTTCCTGCTAACAACAAGGTCTGTGGATTATATTGAGTAACTGGGTCATGATTTCTGGAAAGAGACGTTGCTGCTGAGTTATTCAAATGCATTTTTTGATGCTTTGAGGAACACAAGCCGAGTGCCATACGGTTCCATTGTATTTGCGAGGGCAAGGCAGACATCTCTACGTCCAATATCTCCAAAATTTGGCAACTCACACCAAAACGATCTAGATGGATAGATAGCACTACAGGTAAGAGGAAAAACATCTGTTTTTGATTTTGGGGTGAACTGTCCCTTTTAATGTTTGCGCTTGAAGTGCAGACTTGGTATTTACAGCCATAGAGTACATAATATAACAGAAATATGTGTCAGTCTCTCTCTCTCTCTCTATATATATATATATATATATATATACAGTTTCAAAGTATTCATGCTTTGAAACTTAAAAAAAAGTGATGATTTATTATTATTATGTATTAAGTTATGGTTAGTATTTACAATAAGAGAGTCAGAGGACAACAAAGGAGCCAGGAGACGCAAGTAACATGCATATGAAATAAGATGCAGTAACAGGAGCCTAACACTACTTTTGTGTTTTAAAATTTATTTTGGTTTTCTGTCTTTGGTTTGTTAGCCCTTTTTTGTATTCTTACCTTTCATAAGATCTTGGAAGGAAATCCTGCACAATCACAGTGATGGTGTCACTGAGACTGCAGTTCTTGTAGCCCTCAAGGTACGAGTGTTTGAGTGTTGCATTTAGTCTCTCAACTCCACTGTTTGCGTAGACAGCCACCCTCAGATCTTCCTTCTTGAATGCATTAACCCATCTCTATTTCAGGACATACAATGTCACAAAATCCTATAACAGTCATATTCACAAGGAATTAAGGGTGAATGAGTTTACTACAGTGCTAGTGAAATGCAAAATAGGTTTTATCTTCAACCTTTAAAGGTGCACTGGCCTAAAACGTTGTTTAAAGCTGTTTATAATTTTGCTGTACAGGAACAAAAACAAGAACTTTGAACTAGAAGTGTACACAAACCTCTGCTTGGCAAAGCCATGTGGTGTGGAACCATTCTCTCAGCCGCTCGTCTGTCTGCCAAGCAGGGTGTTGTTTGAGGAATAGGGTACTGTTTTCAAATTCTTCAGCTGTCCCAGAGTCCGCAATGGCCCGAAGCATGTTCAAAACTTCCTCCTCACACGTCACTCCATGATCCTTTTTTCTTGTCCATTCTATCCACGCTTTCTCCCGGTGAAAATCGCAGAGGATCACTTTAGAATCTAATAACAGTAAAGGTACAGGCTTTTCACTGCTGTTGATAGTAAACTGTCAGTTTCAATTACAGTTATATTTCCCACTATATTTCCCAATACCTTCTTAGTTCGCTTAAATATAATCATTGATTGTATCTTATCCAACTTAACGGCGAACAGGAAAATCAAGAAAATGTGTTGCATGTATCAAATGGTTTGTAATAAACAGGGTGGTGTGGGTAAACCCTAAGTAGGGATGTCCCGATCCGATATTGGTCCAGAACGTTGGATCGGATATCAGAAGGGAGAAAAATAATATGTTCCGATACCTCCTCAATACAAACCATGGGAAAATCTAGCTTAAACCACTGCCTAAATGCTTGCATATTAGCACTTCCAGTGCTGCGCAACATCCGGTTAAGCACTGCAGCGTGTCAAGCGATAACAACAGCAGTAGCCATATGGCGTTTAATTAGTCTCAAACTCTGCACACATAAAAACCAGACATGTGCACATTATACAAGTGCACAGAACAGTATCCGCGAGCGGAAAAGCATCCTCGCGAGTGAGCATTTCTCCTCTGCGTGCACAAACGTGGTCCCACAAGCACAGGGCTGTGAGGAGCGTGAGCTTGACCCTCCCTACATGCTCGCAACTGCGCAACACCCGCTCGCTCATCAAGTTGACTTTTGAGACTTTGGAGGTGGGGATGGAATAGATAGGGGGCTGATGTCTCTGCTCCTTTAATTGGTCACTTTGAATACTGACCATGACCTTTGATTGGCTGTTTGGGTTGATCATGGACACAGTCGAAGACAGGCAGTTGAGAGAACAATAATTTTCATGGGGCCATCATGTCGGAGCAAGTAAGTTTTACACTAAGTTAACATCTTTCAGAGATCCCATTTTAGTATTGTTTGAAGGTACTGATTTCGTTTACTGTATGCACTATAATACTCTGTCAAACAATATTAAAATGGGTAGCAGTCTTTCATTGAACAAAGGGTAGCAGTCTACACTGGGGAAGTATTTGTTTTCCATTTGAGTGAGATGTTTTTAGGTGGCTAATTGGCCATCATAAGCAAAGTGCTTCCATATAGTATATTATCATTGTTATTATTATTACTTGTTCAAGAGTAAAACAAAGTATCGGATCGATATCGGTATAGACAGATAGCCAAACCTGTGGTACTGGAAGTGAAAAAGTGGTATCGAGACATCTCTAGCCCTAAATAATGGCCATAACAAGTGAGGCAATACAGTTATTTTATGTATTTTTATCTTCTAATTTACTATGTAAAAGTTAATCTTTCTTAAAAAATTGAATTAAGAAATTGAACAATTTAAATATTTACCCATGAACACCTCTTTGAGAGCTCCAATGTCTGCCTCACAGAAATCAACCATGAAGTGGGATGGATTCCAGTCTGCATTCCACTTTTTGAACACCTCCAATGCCTCTCTGATGTCCTCCTTCATTTCAGACTGTGTGACGAAGACTCCAACCACAATGTAATTTACATTAGTCCTCACACAGAGGAAGAAGAGGGGTAACGAATACCTAAGAGGCAAATTAAGTAGATTGGAATTATGCATTCCCCAGTGCACCACTAACATTTTGAGGGTGGATTCAATGATCACAAATAAGCAATACATTATAATTTCAGCAGAATAGTCATGCAGATCTGGGATAGGCTCCAGCATTCCCGCGACCGTGAGAGCAGGATAAGCGGTTCAGATAATGGATGGATGGAAGAAAAATTATAAATACAAAATAGTCTGCGTAGGTATGAATGACCTAATGAAGGTACAATCATTACATTACCTGCATGTACGATACGCTGCATCAAGCAAGCACATTTGTTGCCCATACAACACCAAAAGCCTCCTCTGCCATGGGGTCTGCAAACAGAGGAGCAACTTCTCAACAGTGCCGTCATCCCTGTTCTGAGAGGGTCTGTACTCAATAGCACATCCCTCTTGCTTCCATGACTCCACAAGGTCCTGGAACACGTGAAGGCTAAACATTATTTTAATGTATGTAGTTTTTTATAAATTTCTCTCATGCACTACATGTATGTAGTATGTATACCTGTGTTTACATCCTTTTTACACAATACACATACAACTATTATGTAGAATTTCAGCAAATGTAGACCATCTTGTCAAACTTGCTTAACACAGACTTTTCCTTGGTGGTCAGACTTACACACAGCTCTGTGCATGATCTCCACATTGCTGCTTGTTGTTTGTCTGGAAGAACAGCATCCACAACACAATCTTTACCATCAATGGGCTCACGCACTTCTTCTGCCTATAAGTTCAAGCAGATCAAATTGATATCACCAGCAATATCTTCAACAAAGAAACAGGTAGTGGATTGATAAGCATAGCTTGCGCTGCTTGCCATAAGAGTTGGCAGTGCCAAACAACTGCATATACAATATTTACAAAGAAACCCTATGGGAACTGAAACAAGAACTTGTAAGGTCAAACCCAGAATAAGGCACAAACCTTTCCAACAATGGGGTGGTTTTTATGCTCTGTCACATGTGGGAAATAAGCAGCGAACATCTGCTCTGTTTCCACATGTGATGGGTCTTCTTTTAGCGCTTTTCTCACAGCTGCCGAGTTTTCTCGCCTCTGATATGGGGTGTCCTTATTTATCTAGAAACACAAAACTCAGAAGTAGTACTCAATTCTATTCCACTTTTTGTGATTGTTTAGTATGAAAGAACATTGTAAATATGGTCTACTAAGAATGGAAAAAATTGGATGTACAGAAAGCACAGGAATATTGGAAACATCGTCTTTCTGATGAAAAAATAGTGGTCTATGTTAGTCTCACCTTATAATCAGGAAATCTACATATATGCACTGCATATATGGCTGCAGGACAACCAGTTTTTTTTGTGGTCTGCATCAACTGCCTGGTCTCCGTAAACATATGGTCTTCTTTGTGATGCTTTGCCTGAAAGAAATCATCATTAGATAGCATTGATTCAGTCAGCAATATCCAAAGACGGAGTCCACCACCAAGTCCATAACCTTTTTGTTGTCCTGAAAGACAGTTAACATGTGTAGGCTACACCTTTAATGTTTAGGATAGTTTTCGACTCAGTGGATCTGGAAGATGCAGGCACTGCCAATAATCCTTGACAATGTCAAAACAGTGCATTTAGACACAATATCACAAATAGCCTACATATTCAAATGTAGTTTCCTGGAACTAAAAACCTATGGTTTTGTATTTTTTAGATGTGAGTGTATGTTTATCATTACAAATGTAATGGACAACCCCCCAAAACACACACACACACACACACACACACACACACACACACACACAGGAAAAGAGCTAGCCTATCTCAAATCATTAACAGCAAGATGGTCATATCTATGGACTAATATATGGTAAAGCCAGCGCTGTGAGGGAGAATTCCTTACCATTTTCTCCTCTCGCTTTCTTTTATCTGCGGCATGTTTATCTCGCCCCTGGTGGCATATGAACGTTTTTGTGCCAAGCACAACTAAGGGCGTGCCATCAAATGGGACCGTCTTTAGCTGCCAGTGGACAGCCTTTCCCGTTGCACTGAATTCTGTAAAGCGAAAATACCTCAGATTTGTCTCTAGATGGAACGGGCAATGCGCATGTACAGCACCGTAACTTTAACTGACAGCTACAAATCAAATCAAAATCAAATCAATTTTATTTGCATAGCCCAATATCACAAATTACAAATTTGCCTCAGTGGGCTTAACAGCAACACAACATCCTGTCCTTAGACCCTCTCATCGGATAAGGAACAACTCTCTAAAAAAAAACCTTTAACAGGGAGAAAAAATAGGAAGAAACCTCAGGGAGAGCAACAGAGGAGGGATCTCTCTCCCAAGACGGACAGCGTGCAATGGATGTTGTGTTCACGCTATTTACATAATACAACATTGAAAGATAACAGAATTATAATGGACACATATAATAGAGACAATAACATTGTGGTAGCGTTAGTTAGCGTTAGCGTAATGGTAGCTCACTAATGACTTTGATTGTCGAATTTACCAGTTTTTCCAAACAGTTTGTCACTCTTTAAAACAACAAATTTAGTCTTGGTTTTGTCCTCGTACGAATGCAGATGCGCCTCAAACTCAGCGAGACAAGAATATTTTGAAGCGGCCCCCGTTATATCTGCCATTATTATTATTAATGTTAATAATACTTTTGAGTATTTGAAAATCGCTATATACGTTTATTATTATTTCCTCTTCTTCCTCGTCGACGTCGTCTTTCTTCTTCTTCGTTTTTAGTGGTGGTTGGCATCCGAAATGTCGCATTACTGCCATCTACTGGATTTTAACTAAAATATCCACCGACTACATCATAAGTCCTTCCCACCAATTGCTCACTCTGCTCTATCTCTTAGGTTTCTGAGAGGGACTAAAAGCCTCTCTCAACAGCTGCTGCACACCTTCTCCAGAAACTCCCACATCACTCAGAAATCTCCTTACTGCATCTACAATTATGTAAATTCTCTCAGATTTTCTCTCTACTCCAGCAGTACAGTTAATTACCATTGCCCAAAAGGCCAAAAACTTCACCTGATCCTTACAAAAGTAAAACTCAGCATGCTTCCTGACTGACTTGTCCTCCTTCTTACCTATTTCTTCATGTTTAGTTCTTTTCTTAGACCGAACCCTGATTACTTCTGCCTCCCTAACTCTTTCATTTAGCCTCCCATGCTGCATGGATTACCTTTGCAAAGAAAACACCCTGAATCTTTTTCAGTTTCCTTCACACTCATTCCCCCACATTTAAAATATGTGGTAATATCACTACATACAAGTAAACTACAATTTCCAACAGTTTTTACAATGCAAAGGTTTGGGAACATACTGCCTTACTGGGTACAACA
This sequence comes from Lampris incognitus, assembly GCF_029633865.1. NCBI lineage: Eukaryota > Metazoa > Chordata > Actinopteri > Lampriformes > Lampridae > Lampris > Lampris incognitus. The sequence continues at coordinate 12,933,682 of NC_079231.1, forward strand.
CATGGTCCAAGAACACAATCAGGCAAGTACTCCAAGTCAAAGTGCATCATAACAGATTTAGTCTCGCACTTCGCACTCGCACTCACTACTTCGTCAATCCTGTTCATTCTATAGTTGTCAGTCACCCTGTTTACACTCTTTAAATCTCCTTGCATCCACTCTGCATGAAACACCATCAACGACACCTTTTATTGGCGCTTTCTTGTTGAGCGGAAAACATGACACTGTATATATTTCCCAGCCAGCACCCAACACCATGATTTTCAAGGCTCTTTCCATCTGTGACTTTGACATACATTCATCAAGCCAGATGTTGATCATTTTAACTTCACCCACTTCTTCCTTAATCCATCTTGCCACAGTGTGCTTTACTGACAAAGCCCCACACCCAGCACCTTCTTTTAAACCCTGAATCTTCATTCCAACCATGTAGGCTTCTTTTTTCATGTTCACTCTCACTCTGATGTGATGAATCTACTTTCTTTTTCTTTCTCTTCTCTGAGGCTCTCCCGCTGCTAAATTCAAAATTCCCCACTTCCATTTCCCTTGCTACCGCTCCATTTTCCGACACCATCCGCCTCCCTCGACCGCTTCCTCCACTTCAGGCACCATTGCTATTATCATCCATTATCTGCAATTGTCAAGCACTACTGTGCTGAATCAAGTGTGCATGTGCAAGAGTTTTGCAAATCTAGGAGAAGGGTCCAACTGCAAACCTCCCTCCTGAGGGCCCAGTCCTGTGAGCCAATGCGGTTAGTAGTAGGATCCGGACAATTAAGTACCTCTGATTGGCTAACCCTAACCCCACCCTACCTCTAACCTTAACCAATCAGAGTCGGAGGGGTCTGAGGAGAGAGGTCTGAGGTGCTGCAGCTGGACCCTCTTGAAATCTAGGGTTATCATCTAAATGCGACCCCGGCCTCGGGTTAAGAAATGCTGTCATGGAGCACTCGCTTGCGGCCGGAGTTACCCGAGCTTGACACGGCATTGTGATGAGAGGGTGAAATACTGTCTGTGGTCTCAGTGATCAGCTCCAGTTGTCTCCCTGTAAGCATGCAGCTGCCCCACAGACATATTTCAACTTGAGGAGACGGTAAAACAGGGGTCATCTGTCTAGGTGACACGAGAGAGAGAGAGAGAGAGAGAGAGAGAGAGAGAGAGAGAGAGAGAGAGAGAGAGAGAGAGAGAGAGAGAGAGAGAGAGAGAGACAGCGAGGTGGAGGCAGCAAGACCGAGTGAGAGACGGAGTGGGAGCGATGGAGCGGCCTTGCTGTGCCACCTAAATTCTAGTCTAATGAATAGCCCATTGATTTCCATTAAGGCCGGCTGGGGCCGACCATTCCAGCCTGTCTGGTTCCCATTAGCGCACTTTTAAAGTGGAGCTGACAAACAGTCAGCGGGCATAGCCTCAGGCACACTGGATGAGAGGCCCTTTTACGGAGGGCAATCACATAATAAATTGCTAGAATAATCTAGATCATCGAATCAATGATTCTTGCACTAAGTGTTACTTTGGTCGTTGCAAAAAGTAAAATCCTCCAATGGGACATGGAGGATTGATCCCCACTTTCCTGGTCATAATGGAGTATTCTGTCTCAAAACAACTGAAACTGGTCAAATCGCATTTTTAAGAGTCCAAATTATTTGAATTATTCATATGTGAAAGAGTCAGAGTGCAGCAACATTCATGTGAACACACTGTATAGGTTTCGGTTTTGAAATCTCCATTTTTTTTTCCAAGGGAGAGAAAAACGGGTCAGTGGTTTTGATGTAATTCAACTCATTTCTAATGCAGGCTAACGTGTTCCAAGCTCTTCCTTATAACGGGACATGTTCAAATGTGGCAAAAAGTCTGCACTGGGAAAATTCTTGAAACACGACATTTTTTCCCCTTTTTTGCTCTGAACAAATGGAGACATGTCATCTCGATCGGCAGACATTATTCCCTTGCCATAATAAAAACTATCACAGTCGGCCATGCAGTGCCAAGACCTTATCATCTCCACCTCTCCCCTGCATCCTTCCCTCATTAGCATTAATAGGATTTGGATCTATTATGCAACGGAGCTCGTCTCCGTTATGCAACCTGGAGAATCTTCTCCAGCCGTGCTCTCTGGAGCTGCTGATGAACATCTGCAATCTTAGTTGCAACCCTCTTTGGATGCTTCTTTTGCTATTAGATACTCCACACTGCATCGTACCTCATATAAATTAACATTATACTCGTAAATACTTGTAAGTTGACCTTATACTTGCAGAAATGTTGATGGAAATATAAGCAATGCACAAAGTTGTAAACAGCGTTTCGTCTTAAAGTCCAGTGCAAACAGTGCACCAAGTCAAATTGCATGTTATCTGTGTTCACAGTACACAGATAGTATGCAGTAACACAAATGAATGTCCCTTTGTGTGTCCGCCACAGCAACACAGTCTCACTCCCAACTCATCACATGTGGACGCTTGGTCAGGACCCCTCTTCGTCCCTTTGCAATGCTCTGGGTACACATTTAGTGTTAACTGTCAACGTGGAGGGTACAGAGGTAAACAGAGAGAGAGAGAAAGAAGAGAGAGGGAGGGAGTGAGCACAATAGAGACTGAAGCAACGTTACAACTGGTTGGTTTATTGATCAATCGAACACAACCATAGCACATTTTATATAGCCCATTTAAGTGACATCAACCTACCTCCGTCACTACCCAGCATGCATCACCCAGGGAAAGAATGATAAAGATTAAAAACGGCATATTATGAGCTGTTATTGTGCCCCACTGTAGGCCTGAGACAATGTTTAAAGCATTTGATGTATTGTGTTCTTTGGTCCCCCCTATCTGTCGGCACATAAGGGGCTGAAATCTGGGGTACGTTCAATATCAAGACGGTATGCACCATTTGTGTTACGATATGTTTACTCCAAATGGTGTGAAACGGTGTACAACAGACTTTGGGGTAGTTTGGTGGTAGTGTCACAGAAGTTATCAATCATCAGACGTGTATATAAACCCCACCGTATTAAAAAGTCATTGTGCAAAATGGATCCAACTAAAGTCCTTTTACAAATGCAAAATAAGAATTAACAGTTGGAAAAAAAAATTTAACACGTATTTAAACTGATTTCACCAGGCTCCAAAAAATCTTCCCCAAAACACAAAGAATGGCCTTCTCAGAAGTTTACGCTAAAAGGATACCCAGAGCATTGCAGAGTGACGAAGAGGCCATATAGCAAAATTGCTGTGGCCCGGACCCGTCCCACACCGACACTTCATCCGGGCCACATACCGCGCGATGGCACTTGGGCAGTCTGCTCCTGTTTGCCAGATCTGGGCCAGAACCAAGCCATAGCAATGCCGCATGTGCCACATATTTGCCAAAGGTGGCCCATGTTTGTTTTATTGTGATATCTGGGCCATATTCACCATTTACCACACGGGCCACTTCAGGGTCACATCCAGATTACATGTTGTCCAGAGCACCGAATCTTTGCCAAAAAAGGCCCACATTTGATTTTGCATATTTGCTATTATACATGTGGGCCACTTCAGGCTCAAATCCATTTTGTCAGGGCCAGAAGAAGGCCATCAGCGCCGCATCATTGCCTGAAGTGCCCCAAATCCAGATGCTATCTGGGAGGGTCCTGACCAAGCGTCGATATGTGACGAGTTGGGAGTGAGACTGTGTTGAAGGTCTGAAGGCCGAGGAAGCTGCCTGCCTTTAACGGCGGTAGTATCTGCTCAACTTGAAAACCACTGACAGCATTTGTTTTCATTGCATGGAGGCAAACAGATAGAGCTGTAATACAGTCATTCAAAATTGATGAAGAATTTTCATATCAGGCGATCCAATCCAAGGTTGAAAAAGCAGTGTATCTATCGTGTGTGTGTGTGTGTGTGTGTGTGTGTGTGTGTGTGTGTGTGCGCGCGTGTGTGTGTGTGTGTGTGTGTGTGCACACATGCGGTTGGAGCTGAGATAAGATCCCATGGCTCATCTGGAAGCATATCACCCTCCCACCCCCCTCCCATTGCCTGACAGGGTCCATGGATTGAGATTGAGTTTGAGGTTCATCATTAGCTGCCATGGGGTCTTAGCCTTTGCTTGAACTCCAGTGAAGCTGCAGTAAATCTCCCATGCACTCACAAGATGCTTTCCCATCGAGGGACATTACTGCCACTGCCCACACTGCATTGTTTATGACGCTCTATATCAACCTCTGTTGAAATGGGAGCAGTTTCCCTCCTCGATTCTCTCGGCAATCATTTTCCCACCCGGCTCACGCGGTAACTATAGGGAATAGCAGTTGAATTTAGGTTTTGCAGAACTTCAAACACCGAAGGAGAAATTTAAGGATATTTTGTATGCTCAGTGTTTGATTTTGTTCTCCCTGGGCTTTGCTGAGGAGGAAAAAAAATAAAATAGTGCACTTACACACACGCAAATAAGTCTGCATTTTAAATAATAATGCTTTCAAGGTGCCAATTGGAGTAGGTTGTCATGGAAACAGCAAAGGGGCACACAGAAAACAGTCTGATTTTTTTTTTCCTCCAGAGTAACTTCCTGCTTTGCCGGAGGAGCTATTTTTAATGCCTGTTATATAAGATGCAACTCCTGCTCTCAATAGAATGTGGAATTTTTTTCCCCTCTTTTTTTTTTTATTCCCTTTTATCCTCGCGACTAAGCCAAGAGCCGCTCGCTCTTCTGAGGATGCAGCATGCACGGCCAGGATGCAAAGCAAAAGAGCCCGTTTCCTGAAACCTGCCCTGCCAACAGGCCGGTAGCCTGCCTCATAACAACTCAGAGGATGATTCAGTGTGCCATCAAATTTAATGGGACGCAAATGTGTGAATTTATCACAGTCGTTCTCAGGACAATGCTCGAAGACGAGGAACAAAACGTTATCCATCATCATCAACATGAAGTCCAAGCGAGGAAAAACGAACTTAGAGAGGAAGATGCTGTCATGTCATAGTCCACTTTACAATGCCTTGCTCATATCTGAATTGTATTGAACTCTGCAGACACCCATAGATTGAGATGGGGGTCCCGAATAAGGGGTTAGTCAAGGTATAGAGGGGATTTTTCCGATGCTTTTAAAGCGGGACTAAGACAAACGCTATGGCAAAACTCAGACTCGGCCCTCATTTTGAGCCAGCAGGTGTTTGTAGCTGCACAAAACTTGTCGGGGGGGGGGGGGGGGGGGTAAAACTGCAGCTCCGCGTCATCCCCAAGCCCCAGAATGAAAAGAGTGGCCCAAGTCGCCTGTCTAAAGATGATTTAATTAGAATTATATCTTGAGTTATTCATGAAGCATGGTTAAATAAATAAATGAATTGGGCTGTTTCTTTAAAGACAAGAGAGGGAGAGCAAGACAGAGTGAGATAGAGAGAAACAGATAGCAACAGACAGAGAAACAGAGTGAGCGGGGAGCTGGCAAGGCAGCTTCCATGTAATATTTAGCACCTGCGGGCGCTGGCTCAAAGTGTGTGCACGCTGAGTGGGAAAGCTGCCATGATTGGATGGGTGACATGGTTCAGGAAGCGATGTGGTGCTCCTCTCATGTAGCTTCAAGTCGCCCCAATTTTTGTCCAAATTCATTTGCATGGCCTTCAATCACCGTCTTGCAGCTTCATCCACAGGATGAAACACAGGCAGATGCGGTAGATGACAATGGACGACGTCTTCTATTCTTAGACCGTCGATTCAGATGAGGCAAAATCTTTTCAGGGGAAAAAAAAAAAAAGGAAAGGGGGCATCCGGGCAGTGTAGTGGTCTATTCTGTTGCCTACCAACATGGGGACGGCAGTTCGAATCCCCGTGTTGCCTCTGGCTTGGTCGGGCGTCCCTACAGACACAGTTGGACATGTCTGCGGGTGGGAAGCCGAATGTGGATATGTGTCCTGGTCGCTGCACTAGCACCTCCTCTGGTCGGTCGGGGCGGCTGTTGAGGGGGAACAGCGTGATCCTCCCACGTGCTACGTCCCCCTGGCGAAACACCTCACTGTCAGGTGAAAAGAAGCTGCTGGCAACTTCACATTTATCGGAGGAGGCATGTGGTAGTCTGCAGCCCTCCCCGGATCGGCAGACGGGGTGGAGCAGTGACCGGGATGGCTCGGAAGAGTGGGGTAATTGGTCAAGTACAATTGGGGAGAATTTTAAAAAAAAGAGAAGTCTCAGGCTGAACATCAACAGGAGGGATGGATCCCTCTTCCAGGGTGGATAGGTGGGCAAGAGGTGCCGGATGGGCAAAGGATCGCTCACAGTACCGTTATTTGATCTCGGTAGCTACTTTCTATTGCATGGGTTTGCAGCAAACTAACAGAAACACAATACAGCTGAAGTAAGCCCATATGTTACAAATCCATGCCACACACTCAATGGCACGCTGTGGGGCAAATATTGCAGGGGGTGTCATCACAGGGGCCGAACCTCTACTTCGAGACAAACATTGTGACCGAGCTGTTTCTCTGATTGGATTTCTCATTAATGCGATCATGAGCTGTTTAAATCTGCACGGCGCAAGCAGCAGAGGCCTCAGATCCTTCAGACTGTTATTCTTTGATAGGAAAAGATCAGATGAAACTTTAATGGACCCCATGGGGAAGTCGGGTCCTGGCAGCAGCAGCTGCATGTAGAGAAGCACGGATGATAGGAAGTACCGAGGGCTGTATTACAAGACCATATTGCAGCTTCTGCACCATCACACAAAATATTAAGACACACCTTTGTAGGTGAAAAGATATGCTCTTTTCAGACTGACTGGCTGAAATGGACATCCTGGTGTGCCGCTAACACTAGTGGTTGTCGGGAATCAAATGAACCTGTTAGAAATACGGACCGTCCCCATTAAGTACAGCTCAGAGTCTCAGATGTAAGGATGGATGGATAGATTGCATTGTTAACGTAGTCGCCCGTGGTGCAGAGACCCGGGTTCACGTCCCAGCTGTGGCAGTTCCCGGCTGCCCCCTGAATTCGTTACATTGGTGTCAGAAGTGGGATGATGAGACCGTGAGGTCATCGGAAGTGTGTGCACCAAGAGGGAGCTGGTATGCTGAACTGCAGGGATGTACTGCCCGAAGAAAGGGGGTACTGTAACAATCACGGATGAATAGACTCGCTAGCCCTTGGCTGTCGGGCCCTTTAGTTGACTGGTTAACATAGTCGCCCATGGTGTGGGAGATCCGGGTTTGCATCCTGGCTGCGGCGGTTCCCGATTCCCCCCCGAATTCACTACATTGGTGTGAGAAGTGGGATGGTGGGACTGTGAGGAAGAGTGTGTGCCCAGAGACATGAGGGAGCTGATATGCTGAAGCGCAGGGACACACTTCCCATAGGAGGGGGGTAGTGTAACGATCACAGATGACTAGACTCGCTAGCCCTTGGCTAATGGGTCAGACCCTTAAGTCGACTGGTTAACGAAATCTCCCGTGGTGCGAGATACCCGGGTTCGATTCCCGACTGCAGTGGATTCCCGGTTGCCCCCCTGAATTTGCTACACTGGTGTCAGAAGTGGGATGGTGAGACCGTGAGGCCATCGGAAGCGTGTGCGCGCAGAGGCATGAGGGAGCTGGTATGCTGAAGCGCAGGGACACAGGGCCATGCTTCCCAAAAGAGGGGGGTTAGTGTAATGATCACGGATGAATAGACTTGCTAGCCCTTGGCTAACGGGTCGGACCTTTTAGTCGACTGATTGACGTAGTCGCTCGTGGTGCGGGAGACCCAGGTTCGCGTCCCAGCTGCGGCGGTTCCCGGATGCCCATGTATTTCAGCAAAGTCCTAGGAGATGTCGGAATGGACAACACCAGATTTGATTTTCAGCAGTATAGTCTAAATAGATTATGCATGCATATACAACTCCCTCCCTGTTGCATAAGTTTAATTACCTTGATTTGTTAAATATGGCCAAGGAGAAGGTACATTAATTCACCACCTATGGAAATACCCAAAGATTAGAACCTTCTAGGAAAAAGTAATAGAAACTTTATATGGGATTATTTCCTACAGAATTGAGTCAGTCACATGTAAAAAAAAGAAAAAGGTCAACCTATGCCTATCTCAGGCTCAATACTGTATCTGCATCCGATGGCAGAAAACTGAAACATCAACTATTGAACCATGGCTAAAAAGTCCCTCCAGCTGGCCATGGAAAAAGTGACATTCGCTAATAAGGGAAAAACTCGGAAGTTTCTGTGAATCTGGGGAAATGTTTTTTAATACCTAAATAGTCACTTTCCAAGAAGCTTCCTTCATTACTTGTGAAACAAATTGTGGATTTATGCTCCCCTCTTCTCTCCCCTTTTATTTATTTAGGGGAGATGTTTCTGCTCAATTTTAGTGTTTATCTTGAAAACCTAATAAACATATTATTGGGGGGGGGGCCTTGAAAATCCAGATCAACGTTTTTTCTCCCTCTGGTGTTGAGCCTTACCCGCCTCTCTGCCGTCCCCTACAGGATGCTTCGAGTGCTGCATCAAGTGTCTGGGTGGAGTGCCCTACGCCTCCCTGGTGGCCACCATCCTCTGCTTCTCGGGCGTCGCGCTCTTTTGCGGGTGCGGTCACGTGGCGTTGACCGGCACGCTGACCATGCTGGAGAACCATTTCTCCAGGGTCACCAGCGACCACGCCACGCTCACCATTGCGTAAGTCCCTCACAAGTCAATCCGGGTGGAGCATGACACACTGACACTGCTTAGGGTTAGAGGTTTGATTCCCGCCATACCCATCCATATTTGGAGCATACAGATCCAGGGTTGCTTGAACTAACTGCATGCTGTAGAAGTCTGTTCGCGTTTATATTTTGTAAATTTTGAAATACAGGTTACACTGAAAAAAATGTTATGTCGAATTGACTTATGTCAAGTGGTTGCACAAAAGAAATTTATCTAGATCCAGATGTATTTTTAAAGTTGAGTATACTCATATTTTTCAAGTTGAAAGTACTTTTTAATCTTTTAGTAATTTCAGATCAATTATATTTATAATATAGCGTAACTATTGTGAGTAGAATTTATTCTACAGTAACCGAGTATATTTCCGCCCGCTGCGGGATTCGATCCGGATTTTACTGCACCACAACACGACGTCGCTAACCGCTCGACGAAAGGGGGCCAACCCCGAAACCGGAAGTCCTTTGGACGCTAAATACTGTAGCTAAACACCATTCCTACAGCACCAACAAGGGCATCGGTGAGCTTTTTAGACGCATGTTCCCAGATTCAGAAAGTAATGCTAAAAGCCATTAAAATGTCAACTGACATTGGTAACGTTACACTTGTTTTACTTTTATTCACTGTCCACAAACTGATAAAAAGTCGAACAAGACGAACACTTAATTCACTATGCATTAAACTTGAGAGCGAACAGTACATCAAGTTATCTTAAATTCATGTTATAGCGTTACTTAAGTTAACATTACTATAACGTACACAACTAGCTAACGTTAAGCTAGCGGCTGTAATGTTAACTAACATTAATTTATCAAAACACAAAAGCTAACAACAAATATTTCTATCAAATTTGTTTTAAAGAGTAAAGACAACCCTGTTTGAGTAAAAATATAAAATACCCATGGTAATAAATTGCTTACTTACCGAAAATGCAGAGCAGCCACCGACCGAACTCCTCAAGCGAAAAACAAAAAACCGCTTTAGAACCAAGTGGCGGCAAGTGTCTGCACATGCGCAGACAGGACAGTATGTGCCCTGCATATTTTTTCTAATTACTTTTAATTTAGTGAAATTAACTTGTTTTAAGCGAGGACGGTGCATTTAGAAATTAATTTTAAAAAATAAGTAGGAATAACTAACAAATTAAAATCTATAAAGTAAGCCAGATTAAAACATGTAACATTTACTAGGGGTCAGAATCAGTTTTTTTAGGTGTACCTGGATTTATTTTTTTTTGATGGTTTTCCGAAATCAAAATGTGTGTGCGTTCGTGCGTTTTCCAGTATCCAGATCCTTCAGTACATCATCTACGGCATCGCCTCCTTCTTCTTCGTGTACGCCATCGTCCTGCTGGCCGAGGGCTTCTACACCACCAGCGCCATCAAGAAGGAGCTGCAGAGCGACTTCAAGACCACCGTCTGTGGACGCTGCATCACCGCCTTCGTACGTCTACGCGCCCACACACGCCCCCCCCTCCCACACACACACACACACACACAGATGGGGGTCACCATTCAACACGCCACCACACCCATTATCCTCTACTAGCTACCCAGAGTGTCTTATGGTCTGAATACATAAACAAGTAATTAAGTCAAAATATGGCTTTATGATTAAGGGGAATCTAGGTTTTGGGCTAGAAAGAGCCCAGCAGCTTTCTTTAAAAGATCCTACACATATTCACTCATACACACACATAAACAACACACCCATCACACTAACACACAAAGAGCATATGTATTAAAGAAAATGTATTCACATGCAAAAATAAACATGTGTGTACATGAACATACGTGCACACAGCGTATCCCCTCAGGGGTAACCTTGGCTCAGAGTGTCCTTTCTAGCCTGTTTACTCTAATTGCTGCAGATGTCCAGTAGCATCAGCTGACACGGTAGATGTGGGTCAATGGGTGGGGTGTGTGTCAAAGCAGTTCAACATTTTGGGGTTAGAAACACAAAAATTATTCATGCGATCATCTGATTTTTACCATTGACAAAATCATTCAACGTCACACCTCTCTTCTGTATCCCCCGTTTATCATCTCCCCCTCCTCTCCTCTTTTCTCCTGCAGTTCATGTTCCTGACCTACATCTTGGCTCTGGCCTTCCTGGGAATCTTCGGCTTCACGGCCATTCCCGTCTTCCTCTTCTTCAACATGTGGAACACCTGCGCTGCCATGAGGTCCCCCGATGCCAACATCACCTTGCCCGACTCCATCTGTGTGGACGTCAGGCAGTACGGTCAGTGGCCCCACGTAACATTCACTGTTTTACTACCCGGACCTAAGCAGAGAACTATGCTATAGCACCTTTAAATAGAGGATAAGAGTCAAGTCAAGTCAAGTCAATTTTATTTGTGTAGCCCAATGTCACAAATTACAAATTTGCCTCAGTGGGCAACTCCCTAAAAAAAAAAAACCTTGAACAGGGAGAAAAAATAGGAAGAAACCTCAGGGAGAGCATGAGGAGGGATCTCTCTCCCAAGATGGACAGACGTGCAATGGATGTTGCGTGTACACAATTTACAGAATTACAACACTGAAAGAGGACAGCAGAATTATTATGGAATGATAAAATATGTATATGAAGAATATGATAAGGAGGATGCAAAGCAGTGTCCAGATGCTACCACAACAGCCCAGGATCCGAGCCATGTGACCAGCATCACCATGGAGCGCTGGCAGGAGGACAGACTACACATGCACACAGGGGAGACTCACATCACACCATTCACATACACAGAAGAAGAGAAAGGAGAAGACATCATTCAGAGAGAGAGAAAACACATGTGAGGGATGAGAACAGTTGCAATAGTCATAATCTATACTCTATAATCTCGTCAGCAGAACAGTGGTTGGTAAATTCATTGAGACAGAAACCGGCCCGCCATGCTGTACAGATCGAGAAGTACTCAACTTAAAGGCAACTAATTGTAGGTTAAAGCAAAAAGATGAGTTTTAAATTGGGATTTAAAGGACTCAACAGACTCTGATTGTCTGATGGCAGCAGGCAGGTTATTCCAAAAGAACGGGGCCCAATAGGAAAAGGCCCTGCCACCAGCTTACTTCTTTTTAACTTTGGGTACACATGGGAGCCCTGTTTTTTTCGAGCGAAGAGCTCGAGATGAACTGTACGGTTTAAGGAGATCAGACAGGTATGATGGGGCAAGCCCATTTAGGATTTTATAAGTCAGCAGAAGCACCTTGAAGTCTGATCTAACATGGATAGGAAGCCAATGAAGGGAGGCATGAATTGGTGTAATATGGTCAAATTTCCTAGCTTCAGTTAAAATTCTAGCTTCAGCATTTTGAACCATCTGAGGACTTTCAGCATGTGGCAGACCTGAAAACGGGGACGCTTGATCGTTTTGCAAAGTGTGAGTTTCCGCTCCAAGTCATAAAAAATGTTTTGGAAACACCTCTAAAATGCCTCTAAGACCGGTCTGATTCACTTTAAAGTCATTCTGGATAGATGACAGCAGGAAGAAATGAGAACAGTTCTTGCAAGAACAAGTGATCATTGCATTAGAGGTCTGTTTTAAATGAGAAAAGAGAGCCCCAAACACTATTTGACATCCAAAAATGTATTTTAAAAGTCTTATTTGCTTTGTGTGACCATTACCATTGCATATTTTTAGACCTTTTTATGGGTTGTACCTAATGCACACCAGACGGGTTGTTTGCTTTTACACCGGTCCCCCCGACTGAGACATTAAGAGGAATCATTTATGGTTACCATTGAAGTAAAGGTGTTTGAACTCTTTCATATAAAAGAGCATCTGTTGGTATTAATCGACTCTATATTTAGAGGCGCTGTCTGGGTTTGCCTCAGGGAAAAACAAGGCATTTTATTGTATACCAATCATTATTAGATATGCAACCATAATTGACATGTTTGATATTTGCCGTGGCCGCTGGATAAAAGCAAAACATTTTCCAAGGTGAGGTCGATCTGTCTGTTTGTGGATGAAAATCCTCCATTATGTACTGTAGGAATTGTGCTACGGTAGGTATAGTGCCATCTCTATGATTGGATATCTGGCAAACTCCATCCTGACCTAATGTATGTGACCCACATTTGAAGGACAGCTGGCTCACCCAGAGAAGAGGGCTAAGATCACATATGCCTTATTGGCAGCCAGACTGTGCTACTATACCGTAAAAAACATTAACCCCAATTAGTGAAAGTGCACAAATGAACATGAACATTACTAGCTAGGTAGAAGATCTCAAATTGCTAGTTTGGCTAATTTCATAACACGTTTTTCCCCCCCTTTTTCTCCCCAATTGTACTTGGCCAATTACCCCACTCTTCCAAGCCGTCCCGGTCACTGCCCCACCCCCTATCCTGACCTGAGGAGGGCTTCAGACTACCACATGCCTCCTCCGATACATGTGGAGTTGCCAGCCACTTCTTTTCACCTGACAGTGAGGAGTTTCACCAGAGGGAGATAGCAGGTGGAGGGATTACATGTCCAATCTGGCCTGGGAATGCCTGGGGATCCCCCAGGAGGAGCTGGAGGGCGTTGCTGGGGAGAGGGATGTCTGGAGTGCCCTACTTAGCTTGCTGCCACCGCGACCCGACTCCGGAAAAGCAGCTGACGATGAATGAATGAATGAATGAATGAATGAATGAATGAATGAGGTAGCATGTGGGAGAATCAAGCTATTCCCCCCATTTCCCCCTCCCCGCTGAACAGGCATCCCGACCAACCGGAGGAGGCGCTAGTGCGGTGACCAGGACACACATCCACATCCGGCTTTCCACCCGCAGATACGGCCAATTGTGTCTATAGGGATGCCCAACCAAGCTGGATATAACATGAGGATTCGAACTGGCGATCCCGGTTTTGGTAGGCAATGGAATAGACCGCCACGCCACCTGGACGCCTGTGTCTCACCCTATTCTTAAGTTTTCAGTGACTTTTCCTTATTAATGATAATTCCAAGCCTTCCTTAAAACAGATTTAATGAGCGCTTTCTGGTCCAATTTGATAAACAATAAAGATGGCGGACATAAAAAAAGACATAAAAATAGGATTACGTAAGAATGAAACAAGCCGTTGTAAAATCGGTCGAGTCAAAAATGCAACAAAAACATCTTCATCCTGTTGGTGGACTTCAGCTTGGCGTTCAACGCCGTCGGTCCAGAAATCCTCCCCTCCAAACTCTCCCAGCTCACTGTATACTGTCAGTGGATCACCAGGATAGGCAGGAAACAGCAGGTGAGAATGGGGGAAGTCACTTCTGGTATATGGACAGTCAGCACTGGTGCTCCCCAGGGATGTGTCTTCTCCCTCTACACCAACAACTGCACCTCCAAGAACCCAGATGTTAAACTCCTGAAGTTTCCAGACAACACTACGGTCATCGGACTCATCCAAGATGATGACAAGTCTGCATATTGGTGGGAGATCAAGCGGCTGGTGCTCTGGTGCAGTCAGAACAACTTGGAGCTGAACACGCTCAAGACTGTGGAGATGCACTGCTCCCCCTCACAGTAACCAACAGTCCTGCGTCAACCATGGAGACCTTCAAGTTTCTGGAAACTACCATTTCCGAAGACCTGAAGAGGGAGATCAAAATCAACTCCATCCTGAAAAAGGCCCGGCAGATATGTTCTTTCTGCATCAATTGAGAAACTTTGGTCTGCCACAGGAGCTGTTGAGCCAGTTCTACGCTGCAGTCATTAAATCTGTCCCGTGCACATCCTTCACGGTATGGTTTGGAGCAGCCACAAAACAGGATAGGAACAGACTACAGCGAACACTAAGGACAGCAGAAAAAAAAATCATTGGTGCTCTTCTGCCCACCCTGAAGGACTTTTACACCTCTAGAGCCCGGAAACAGGCGGGCAGAATAGCACAGACCCCCCCACACCTAGGACACAGTCTGTTTGAACGCTTACCCTCTAGCAAGCACTACAGAGCAATGTACACCAAAACCACCAGACATAGGAACAGTTTTTTTCCCCACAGGCCATCTCTCTCATGAACACTTAACAGCATCCATCCATCCATCCATTATCCAAGCCGCTTATCCGAAGTCGGGTCGCAGAGATGCTGGAGCCTATCCCAGCATGGTATAATAATGGTCACTTGTTATGTAAATATGACACTTTGTAAATACCCCCCCCCTTACGCAGTATTATAACAGATAGCCTTGTGTCCCAGTCCAAGGAAACAGACTGTCAGCAACCCCCCTCTTAGATACCTCAAATGTACACTTGTGTGTAGAGATAGATGTGCAGCACAGTACTGGGGGACAGACGTGTCTTCTCTCACATATCTCTGATGTGCACTACCTCTTGTTAAATCAGATGTGCAATTCTATTGAAGTTTCTTTTATTAATCCCCGTGGGGAAATTCAGTTACTGCAAATTAACCCATCCTAGCTGTAGCTAGGAGCAGTGGGCTGTTGCCTTTACACAGCACCCAGGGACCAACTCCACTTCTTTTCCCGTTGCCTTGCTCAGGAGCACAGACAGGAGCATAAACCCTAACATGCATGTTTCTTTTGATGGTGGGGAAAACAGGAGCACCTGGAGAAAACCCACCGCAGACACGGGGAGAACATGCAAACTCCACACAGGATGACCTGGAATGAACCAGGACCAATATACATAAATATACATAAATGTACAATATACAACTGTTTTATACTGGTTATAAATTATTCAGCCATAACAGCACTCTGTATAGTTGTGTCATACGTTGTCATGCACACATACGTACCTCTAGTATTCTATTTATTATTCCTATTATATATGTAAGTAGGGCAGCACGGTGGCGCAGCGGTTAGCGTGGTCGCCTCACAGCAAGAAGGTCCTGGATTCAAGCCCCGGGGTATTCCAACTTTGGAGATCATCCCAGGTTGTCCTCTGTGTAGAGTTTGCATGTTCTCCCCGTGTCTGTGAGTTTCCTCCGGGTGCTCCGGTTTCCTCCCACAGTCCAAAGACATGTAGGTCAGGTAAATCGGCCATACTAAATTGTCCCTAGGTGTGAATATGTGTGTGTGTGTGGGCCCTGTGATGGACTGGCAGCCTGTCCAGGGTGTTTCCCCGCCTGCCACCCAATGACTGCTGGGACAGGCTCCAGCATCCCCGCGACCCTGAGAGCAGGATAAGCGGTTTGGATAATGGATGGATGGATATATGTAAGTACTACAAGCTAATGTAAACCGGAGTCAATTTCCTTTTATTCATAAGCTCACTTGACCAATAAAGCTGATTCTAATTCTGATTGAAATATCTGTCTGCAAAACCATTTTTAAAAAAAAAGCAATGTAGAACATGACAAAGACAGTCAGTCGGGACATTTCAAAGCTCAGGGGTCCAGATGGAAAAGGTCTGCTTGTCTCTAATTTTTATCCTAGCCTGATTCATTGCAGCATTCGGGGGGAAGCAAATACCCATTTGCCTCATATGAGCGTGGCTTAATCTGCATCAGCCCGGAGACTGACCTCCTCTCTCTGATCCTTTAGGTGTTATCCCGTGGAACGCAACACCAGGGAAAGCCTGTGGCTCCACACTGGGAGATATTTGTAACACCAGCGAGGTGAGAGGTTGTTTTCTGCTTCATGGATGGCATCTCTCCTCTTTCTTTTCCGTCTCTCCTCTCCCCCTCCTCTCTCTCTGTCTGCACAACACGCAACATCCATCAAATAAATGTTTGCAAAACGTCACATTAGCAAATTTAAAGCCTCTCACTCCTTACTGAAGGAAAAAGAAAAGTAAAAAAAAAAGTCTCTCTTTATCCACAGTTCTACCTGTCCTATCATCTCTACATTGTCGCGTTTGCCGGCGCCGGGGCCACTGTCATCGCACTGGTAAGCTTTCTTTCTTTCTTTTCTTTTTCAGTGATGCCACAGATAATGTGCTCCGAATATGCACGTTGCCATGGCATGCGTACCGGTTGCCACGGCAACACTGCCTCTCGCGTTTGCATGTCTTTCCAACCCGAGGGCCGGTGCTCTGCCCGACAGCACATGTATGTTCAACTGTCAGTTCACGCGGCAATACACATGGACGCACATGCACAAAGCAGCACGCGGGCACGCACATAAGCATGTCATCAGTTACATGCAAAGACACTGTAGATGCAGATCAACACACACACACACATTCCGTAGTTAACACGAACACTGTGCTTAATGAATGAACCACTGTGTAATTAGTTGAGCTCTCGGTGTAATTAGCCTTGATGACGACACAGCGGAGCATAACAAAGGCGTTCCTGGTTGCTAAATGTATTTCCCTCAAACTTATAAAGTATCCGTGTTGTGTAATGCGAGTACCGTGTTTTGGTGTTTTACGAAAGTTGACAGCTTTACGGCAGGGTGCGTTGTGACGTAAAGAATGTCATGTTGCGTCAAACTACTGCGTGGACCTCCAGTTTTGTTGTCGGCTAACTGTATATCACAATCGGTATGTATGTTACCCAACCACATGGCGGAATAGAAAACCAGTGGTACTCGTGGTACCTGAGGACCTGATTGAGAACCGCTGGTGTGACAACTCAGCTTGTTTACGGTTTGCAAAACCATTTTACTGAGGGATGAAGGATGCACGAAATGTGATCTATAGTGAAGGACAGCGTGTAACTGATTAACTGGGTCACATCATAAACAACCCGGATCTGTTTCCCCCCCCTCGGCAGATCCACTACCTGATGATCCTGGGGGCGAACTGGGCCTACCTTAAGGGCGCTGTCAGCACGCACGAGTACCAAGACATCAAGACCAAGGACGACCAGGATTTAGAGGCCGAGGCGCGCTCCAAGGACGGCCAGAACTCCTCGTCCTACTCATAAGGGCGGGCCGAACCACCTTCCTGCCCGCGCCCATCTCTTCTCTAAACCATGTCAAACTCCCCGCCCCCCACCCCTAACACACCCACCCACAGCCAACCTGATCCGTCCCTCAGTCAAAAACACAAAAACAAAAAAACAAACCACCTCAGTCGTGTTCGATAGCCCCTCCTCCTCAGCCACCCCCCACCCCATACGATAAGGTTTCACCATCACTTTCCCTTACAGGCTTGTGGGCGAGCGCCCTCGCATCGGGGGAAGAGGTTTGAGGGTCAGGATGTGACGGCAGGGCCCCCGAATGGAGGCAGATGGTACAGAATTGAATGAGTTCCCGTCAGTCCAGCTCAGGCATGTCGGCTCGGAAGCGTCTTCTCAGCGGGCGCCTCGCGGGCCACAGCGGCGAGTGAACGCGGTGCCCCCCCCCCTCTCCCGGGCTGTGACGGCCGCAGGGCCCCTGAGCAAAACACAGCTCTCAACACAACTCCCAAACAGCCTACAAACCACTCCTTCACTGCCTGCTTTAACCGCAGGCAAAGCCAGGCAGCAACTAACTTCCTCTGTTTGTTTGTTTTTTTGGTGTTTTATATGCATATATATATGAATATGAATATATTGTGCGAATGTGTACGAATGTTGTTTTTTTTTAAATACTCTCTTAAAAAAGTATGCCAGGTACTCTTACCATCTTTTGTTGCTGTTTTTGCTAATCATACTTTTTTCCTCCGTTACTTTTTCCTCCATGCTCCTTAAGTACCTTTTATTGATAACGCTCGATTCATTATTGCACTATTTGAGGAAGGAAAAAAAGGTGAAAACGGAAGAGCCCCTTAAAACACAAAGCACTCCGACTCCCCCGCCCTCTGGCGGGTTTCTATGAAAGACGCTCCTCCAAAAAGTAAAAAAAAGAAAAAGAAAAAAGACAAAGACAAAAAAGATGATAATTGGGTAGTATGCTATCTCAAGGACGTTATATATTCGGAGTTATCCGTCTTTGTCAACAGTTTTGAGACCGGAGGTGTCGCCTGTTTAACCAGGAGCTCCCGAGACTCTCGTTCACTTCCGGTGTCCCGAGAGAAAAGGTCACGCAGTGGGAATGACAAACACCTCAGGTATCAAACCAGCGGTTACCCGGAATTCATAGTCTCTGTCCCGGCGCCAGACATTAGCTGTCAACACTCACCTTTCAAGCGGCGCCAGGTAACTTTTTGGATTTCGGACCGAGTCTTTTTTTACGTCACAGTCGCAAAGACAAGCTTCTTTTTTCCCCATTTAATTTCTCTTCTTCATAGCATAGCAACAAGACACGCGCATTTACTGAAAAGCCGTAGCTCAAAAAACTATCGCAAAAGAGGGGCTATGTGTTCCCACAAGAGGTCAAGTAAATTATCTATACTTACTTATATGAGGCTATACTTACATGAGGATATATAAGTATAATATAAGTATATATTTACCTTTACTTATAAGTATATACACGTATACTTATATGAGAACATATATTTGCGAATTCCGGGGGCAGCCTGGGAACCGCCTCAGCCTGGACGCGAACCCGTGACTCCCACTCCGAAAACGACAACGTTAACCGGTCGTTATATGTCCTCATATAAATGTGTGTATATATATATTAGTGGTGGGACTTGATTAAAAAAATTAATCGAATTAATTATGGGCTTTGTAATTAATTAATCGTAATTAATCGCATTTAAATCGCATATCGATATTTGAGACCAGAAGCAAAATTTTTCAACTCAAATAGGTCTTGGTAGATAACTAATCAATGAATAGACACATACATAAGTTTAAACAACAAAATCCTGTTTATTTTGTTCAAAACAAGTTTGTTTTGTAAACACAGTACTTTTTGTAACCCCTGATCTTCTACCACTGAAAGTGGTCTACAGTCCACAGCAATCCATTTCGCCAGTGAGTTTGTTAATTTATCAGACGTGGACTTACTCATCTTGGCTTTGAAACCCGTCATCTGGTGGAGAGTCGGTTGGCGACTGCTTGGTTGTACTAGCACTAGCGTTAGCTCCGGTGTTCGTACTAGCTGCAACGTGTTTCGCATTTAGGTGGTACCGCAGGCTTGAATAACTGCGGTGGAATGCACACTCTTTGTTGCAGAGTCTGCACACAACAGTGCTGTTATCTAGGCTTCCATCCGACCGGTTTTTAAACGTAAATTTCCTATCCACAGAGCTAAGCAACGCGGTATCATCCTTGTCGTCCATCACATCTGTTGTTAGCATACTAACTTGTTAGCTTGACCTACTCCGCCTTCCGCTTGACTGACGTCATACGGTGCATCGGTATAATCCGTATGCCAGAAACGAGTGCACTGAGAAGTGTTCCGTGTTGACTGGAGTGTAAATGAAAATGCGATAAAATGCGTTTTTTTAACGCCGTTATTTTTCTCATAATTAATTATCGAATTAACGCGTTAAAGTCCCAGCCCTAATATATATATATATATATATATATGCTTACATAAGTACATACCTATATGTCTTGTATGTATGCAAGTATAGACCGAGGTTTTGATGCCTAGTGGCAGAGAAAACGAAAAGCATAAACAAGGGGGGATCTGAATGGTGATCGTCATCCTCCTATAACCATCAGGTTATGTGACCAAAACTAATTTAACATTTTGCTGCAAAAAGTTAGCCGGCGCCGCTTTAAAAACGCTCCCATTTTGGTTTGGCGTGTGGTAACAGAATACCCCGCCTGCCCCCTTTTCTAACCTTAAACAAGCCTTTCTTGAATGAAGTCCACGTGTAAATAGATGAAGGCCCCGTGTAAGATCTCCACTTCGTACACCTCTCCCAAACGGGGGGGGGAGACCACGGTCAGTGTTTCGCCATGCTCTTTTTAAATCCGCCATGATGTAAATGTACCCTTTGGGATATGTGTTTTAGCATTTAAATACTCGTTCTGCATTTGATATACTAATTGTAACGTAACATCTCATACGGTAGAATAAGTTGTTGAGAGGGAACCAGCGGAGTCACGGTTCGCTGTGATATGACGGGTTGAGGCGCTTGTGACGTATAGGTTCTACAAATGTGAAACAAACGAAGAAGAAAAATACGGAAATTGATTTTTAATGTTTTATCAGTTTTAGGCAGCTGAGTTGTTTTTTCTCTCGTGTGATTCAGTAACACTTTTTAACGGGACGTGTTTTTATGCTTATTTTACAACAGAGACAGTCCTTTCGAGTTTGGAGAAAGTCACTTTTCCTTTCTTTACTTTCTATCTCTTCTACCCATGCCTGTCATAATGAGCCACAGAGACTGTTTTTTGGATGTTTACACTATATATATATATATATATCTATAAACTAAACAAGTCAGGAATTTTTCATACATTGATTTTATAACCGGATATTGTTTCATAATCACGAACTATATTCTATCTTAACCATCACCGGTGAGTTTAACCTCGGAGGAAAGAAAAAAAAACACTGAAGACGACAATTTTGAAAACTTTCATGAGATAAGCATGTCAGTATCGTCCACGTGTGAAGCAGCTGTCTATTCTGAAAAAAAAAGAAGAAAAAGAAGAAAAAAGAAAAATAAGGACTATATTGCCATGTGTGTTATGTTGGATATACGCGCTTTGCCGCCAGACTTGACGTAGGCAAACTCGCATTGAATTCCCTATGAGGCGATACGTGTCAGGGTGTTGTCGTTCCCTCGTTATTTGCATGAAGGAGACATGACTGTCTTTGCAGTTTTTTTCAGGTGATGTGTAGTCAATTGTACTGACAACTATGGTAGGCGGTGTTTGCCCCCCCTCCTCCTCCCCCCTTCCACCCACTCTTTTCTAAGAAGGAAAAAAAATCCACTGTACTTTTGATGGCATTGTAGTCCCTTGTAGTCGTTTCATTTTTTTTAAGTTGGAAATAGTTCTACGACTCCTATATAGTGATGATTTTTGTAACCTTCTTTAGTAAAACCGATATTTTTTATTGTGACAACCGTCGTCTCCTGCCTCTTTTCTTGTGTTGTGGTCTTCATCGTGTGTATGTGTGCATGTCCTCATTGGGATAGATAAATCTGAAACCACCTACTTTGTTGGGGACGTTTTATGGGCTAGGACTAGGTTTTAAGGTTAAGGTAAGAGTTAAGGTTAGACATGTAGTTATGATGGTTAATGTTAGGGTTAAGGGGTAGGGAATAATTGTAGTCAATAAGGGGTCCCCACAAGTATAGGGTGACATGGTGTGTGTGTGTGTGTGCAGAATAACTGGATATCAGAAATAAGGCAGTAAGGCAGTTTGTTGTTGTTTGAATAATAATAAAAACTGATGAGAAAAAAAAACAAAAACAATAACTGCAAAAAATTATCCGGTTAGCAAACATTGTTTTGTTTTTCAATTATATTTATTGAGCGGATACTAAATTTTTTCGAGTGTTGTCGTTTTGACGCCCTCTGCTGGACAAATGTGGCACAACGTTCAAGAGCCGAGAAAGGGGCCACAAAATATAATTTAACGTTAAAGGCTAACTTCAATGCTGTCTTATTCAAAACAAATACATTAACACATAAAACATAATCCCAACATTGTTTTTTTTTATTGTTGGCCCAGTAGTCATTTGCATTTGAAAAGGCAGTGCTAAAGACGACCATGTTGACTTACTAAATTCATGAGCCGCAGTTCAGTTCAGTGATTTGTTAGGAGACTTTGTCAACAGTTATAAACACTTGTAGCTTTGTAAACTACTTTGCATAGCAAACTAACGGGAAGTCTGCGGCCCTGAAACGCTTTCTTTCCCATTTACGACTGAAAACACGCTCTCTCCGGCACGTTAGACGACTGACACATGAACAAGTGACAGACCTGCTGGTGTGTTTCTTACAGACGGCCATTTTTAAAGCTCCCAGGCAAACAGAGGGGGAAAAAAGGTCATTCATTGTTGACCCACGTGTTGAGGAGTTACTTAAATGTGAAGCTTTGAAATGACCTTTGACACTGATGAAAAAAATCAGTGTTAATGAGGTCACAGCGCAAAAGACACATTTCTGGACAGATTTCTCACTCAAAGACTACATACGTACTTCATTTTGAATCAGAGGCGGGGGGGAAGTGGTGGTATCTGTCTTGCTTAGAGAACCGTAAACATATCTTTGTGGCGATATTGCCGGTAAAAGTAATCCCAGCACAAAACAAAGTGAAATCTATCTAATTAAGAGTGGGGAAAACAACAACAACGTCTACATTTTTCTTTACTAAGTGCAACTACTTGATTTTTACTTTTTAGGAGAGACCATTGCAGCCAGTGACTATCATTAGCAGATACATAAGCCAGAATTTGTCCACTTTTGACAGCTTGTGGAGCTGCAAAGAACTTCTGCCGGTGTAAATGTTTGCCTGCAGTGCAGAGACAGACCGACCGACCGACTGACTGACTGACAGACAGACAGACGAAGAGAGAAAACAACTGCACCGCAGGTTGTGACACAAAGCTAAATGGGTTCAAATCACAACCACTGGAGCACAACAGACGCAAGTCCATCTTCTCACAGGGTCAAAAGCCGCACCAGGCTTCCTGTATGGCAGCTGTCAATCAAGCCAAAGGGGGTGCACGGCACACTGAGATTGGGTGGTAATGCAGGTACAAATCCCTACTCCTCGAGGTCACTTCTCTCAAGTCACTCATTCTGGAGGACGCGCACCTGTTCAGCAGCAGGAGCCGCTGGAGTGATTCTTCCTGCGTAGGTCCACCGTGTTCGTCGGCAGGTGGTGCTCGGTCCTGTCGTCCGACGCCAGCACGTGCCGCACCGCCTCCTCGAAGGCTGAGGCCACGTTGGTGGCGTCCTTGGCGCTCGTCTCGTAGTACGGGTGCCCGCCGTTCTCGCGGCACCACTGGCGCACGTCCTCGCCCGACACCTGCCGCTCTGGGACGTCCAGCTTGTTACCCAGCACCACGAACGGGAAGCTGTCGGGGTCCTTGATGTCGGCGTAGTAGGTGAACTCCTTCTTCCAGTTGGCCAGGTTTCGGAAGCTCTGGCCGTCGTCCAGGCTGAAGGTAAGCAGGCAGCAGTCGGAGCCGCGGTAGAACGGCGTGCGCAGGCTCCGGAAGCGCTCCTGGCCCGCCGTGTCCCAGATCTGCAGCGTGACCACGCGGCCGTCCACCTCCAGCTCTTTGTTGAGGAACTCCACGCCGATGGTGTGGAAGAGGTGCGTGTCGAACTTGTTGGTGACGTAGCGGTTCATCAGTGACGACTTGCCCACGCCGCCATCGCCCAGGAGGATCACCTTCAGCAGGGGAGACTTGGACGTCATGGCTGGGCTGGAGTAAAGTCGGGTTCAGCCCCACGTCAGGCTTGGGTTGATCTCAAGGTTGCTCTGAGTGACTGTGGCAGGCTTTGGGGACATCAACAATGTGAGACCCTGATACCTGGGGAGCAAATGACATCAATAAGTCAACTTAGTCGAATAAATGGAAAAAAATTAAGAGTGTCAGCACTTCAAAACCCACTCAAAAAAAAATTTTTTTTTATTGAACTTTTCCCCCTTCTTGTCCCCAATTGTCTCCAGCCAATTACTCCACCTGAGCCATCCCAGTCGCTGCTCCACCCCTTCTGCCGATCCGGGGAGGGCTGCAGACTACCACACGCCTCCACTGATACATGTGGAGTTGCCAGCCGCTTCTTTTCACCTGACAGTGAGGAGTTTCGCCAGGGGGGCATAGCACGTGGGAGGATCACGTTATTCCCCCCAGTTCCCCCTCTCCACTGAACAGGCGCCCCGACCGACCAGAGGAGGCGCTAATGCAGCGACCAGGACACATATCCACATCCGGCTTCCCACCCGCAGACACGGCCAACTGTGTCTGTAAGAACGCCCGACCAAGCCGGAGGTAACACGGGGATTCGAACCGGTGAACCCCATGTTGGTGGGCAACAGAATAGACCGCCACGCTACCCGGACGCCCTCAAAGAAATATTTCTGCCTGAGCAGCCTACTTCAAAATGGTTTCACCCCAGCGAGAGTCTTCAACCGTCCATATCACAGCAGCGCCGGACAAAAATGTAAATGGAGCCTGAGAACAACTTGACAGCACGACAAAATGAGAAAATTGCCTGGCGGTGATCCCAGCTGGGTTGAAACACCGGGGGGCAAGAATAAGTGTGTGGGTGTCTTCTGTCGCTTTTTACCCTGCAACTAAAATGAAGTCATAGTTTGGATTGGCAAGCGGCATTCTCCGTTTCTCCACCAACTTTATCCTCCTCCGAGATGAACTCTTCCCTTCGCCTGTGGCGGTAAATGATCCATATCATGATCCTTATGAGTCCTGATTGAAGTCAGTGGTCTGGATAATGCGGTTACACAGCCATAGCCTACTCATTAGCCTGTACGATTAATCAATTTCAAAAAGTCTTATAGCCCATTTGTAATGCATCTCATATTTAACGCCGCGCATCATGTGACCCCGTCAACAACTACGACAAAACCTCTCTCCCTGGGTAAATGTGCTTTAATGGAATCGTTTCGCGCAAGTATTTCTGCAGACAAATCATGCAGGCAGGGTTACAATGGACAACATCAACGTTGTTTGGCTTGGTATATCACCCTGTGACCACTGCAAAGAATTTCATTCACTTGCACGCCAATCAATTAACCAGTGACCGAACGCCATGGCTACTTCCAATCCTATTATAAACGAAATATCTCTCTGAACATTCAGTCGTCCATCGACCAATGAGGACTGACATGTTTGTAATCTGGCAACCCACTAACTCACTTAAAATCTTATACTCAAACCCAAACGATCCAGATTGAGATCTGAGGTGACAATGACCAAGTCCTCCTCCATCTCAGGCAAAGGGCCTTCATGCAAAAAGGGCAATTAAATCACGGACAACGATCCCAATTACCAAACATGTAAGAAGTTTCATATTCACCACCGTCGCCTCTCCATGTACAATATGAAAGGGCAAGATGAGTCATATTCAAGTTCAACTACATCACAAACCAGTGGGGGGAAAACCTGATCCTTACATTAACGTACTTTCATTTTACAGGTTGCCTAGTTTCTGTCCATCCATCCATTATCCGAGCCGCTTATCCTAATTAGGGTTTGCGGGGATGCTGGAGCCTATCCCAGCAGTCACGGGCGGAAGGCGAGGAGACACCCTGAACAGGTCGCCAGTCCATCGCAACACCGACACATTCACACCTGGGGGCAATTCAGTATCCAGTTCACCTGACCTACATGTCTTTGGACTGTGGGAGGAAACCGGAGCACCCGGAAGCAGACACAGGGAGAACATGCAAACTCCACATAGAGGATGACCCAGGATGACCCCCCAAGGGTGGACAACCCCGGGGTTCGAACTCAGGACCTTCTTGCTGTAAGGCAACAGCGCTAACCACTGTGCCACTGTGCCGCCTCTAGTTTCTGTATTGGTAAATATATTCTCCAATACATGAAAGTTATGCGATTCAAAATTCGGTTAATTGCAAGAAAAATCTACCCGTATGTAGGTATCTGAGATGACATCATGCCAGATGGGTGTCCATGGCTGTCACGGGGTCCCGATGTGAACTTGTTTAAAGAGCTGCAGGTCCGACTCATCCATCATTTCAGATAGTGAACCGGACCTTAAAGAGACAGGAACGTCTCCTCCCTGTCAGTCTCTGCCTGTCATGTTATCACAGGGGGGATAACGTGGATTTGACTATCAGGAAGTGAAAGCCGATAGCCACTGGTGCCATAACATCCATCATTCAGCTGAAAGGACTGGAGGATTGGGCACCAGCGCCGGCAAGCGTCCAACCGTCCTCGTGCAAGGATATCATCACTGACCCTGCAGCCCGACCTCTGGGTGGAGGAGGAACAGCCAAAACAGACTTAACCCAGCAAAGCATCATGTCACATTATTAAAAATTGTTTTTAGGAATATTAAAGAGTGCAATGTGCAACATTTCCACATACTGGTAAATATCAGCTGCTGTTTTTGGATCGTAGTGACTAAAACAAAAATGACTTACAGCCTAGATTCCCCCCCCCTTTTTTCCCTCCCCAATTGTATCCGGCCAATTACCCCACTCTTCCGAGCCGCCCCAGTCGCTGCTCCACCCCCTCTGCTGCTCCAGGGAGAGCTGCAGACTACTACATGCCTCCTCCGATACATGTGGAGTCGTCAGCCGCTTCTTTCCACCTGACAGTGAGGAGTTTCGCCAGGGGAATGTAGCACGTGGGAGGATCATGCTATTCCCCCCCAGTCCCCCCCCCCATCACCACCGAACAGGCGCCCCAACCAACCAGAGGAGGCACTAATGCAGCGACCAGAACACATACCTACATCTGGCTTCCCACCCACAGACACAGCCAATTGTGTCTGCAGGGATGCCCAATCAATCCAGAGGTAACACCGGGATTCGAACCGGTGATCCCCGTGTTGGTAGGCTACGGAACAGACCGCTACGCTACCTGGACGCCACTAGTCTGGATTTCTTTGCCTTTTTTTTTTTAATGGTGGTTGTTTGAAGGCCATTTTGAGGATGGGTGAAACTGTTTGTGGTTGTTATTCACGCTGCTGAATGATAAGAAACCCACATTCACGTAGAAATTACACAGTTCGACAAATGAAACCAGTATCATTACAAAAAAACAATTACTCATCCCTATGAATTTTTCACAAGGTATGTCCAGTTATAGTAGCTGGCCTGCAGGACCTCTTTATTGAGTAACACACAGTCTAACTCGATTTGGAGATGCACATTATAAACGCACAAAAAGTCCCACAGAGAAAGAAGACGACTGTTGCATAATGAAATATGCTTTGACTCATGAAGGTATTAGATAAGCTGAGAAGAAAGGAGTGAGGGCGGCACACTGAAATCAGCAACCTTTCCCCCGGCGTTGCCCATTAAAATAAGCATTGGCAGCATTTCAGTGTCCATACCTCACCCCTTTGTTCTATGTTCTGTCATTTTCATCTTGCACCTGAATATTTTTTGCTGGATCGTGCACGCTTGACTTCCTCTTCCGAGGTATTAGATAAGCCATTACGTAAGAAGGCGTACGACGCTGGAACCAACATCTATGAAGGAATGCCTGTGACACCCAGCCTTTTGTACGGCCATCAGGCCAAACGGCTTCTAGGTCGTTCAACTGCGCAGTTGCCGAGTTTGAAATACCGTCCGACCTAGACGATTAAATCCAAATTCAAAACCTCCCTAGGTGTGCAGCACAGCGATGGCAACCCACTACCATCCAAAACAACACTGGCATAGTGCAATTTTGCAGTCGATTAGGGCAAAGTTCATCAAACGTAAAGCAAAGCACGTTTATAAATATACAGTGCATCTGGAAAGTATTCACATCCCCTTCACTTTCCCCACATTTTGTTATGTTACATCCTTATTCCAAAATGGATTAAATTCCTTTTTTTTCCTCATCAAGCTACACACAATACCCCATAATGACAAAGTGAAAAAGGTTTTGTAGAAATTTTTTCAAATTTATTAAAAATAAAAAACTGAAATATTGCATGTACAAAAGTATTCACACCCTTTGCTATGACACTCAAAATGGGTTCAAGTTCATCCTGTTTCCACTGATCATCCTTGAGATGTTTCTACATCTTGATCGGAGTCCACCCATAGTAAATTCAATGGACTGGACATGATTTGGAAAGGCACACACCTGTCTATATAAGGTCCCACTGTTGACAGTGCATGTCAGAGCAGAAACCAAGCCACGAAGTCAAAGGAATTGTCTGTGGACCTCCGAGACAGGATTGTATTGAGGCACAGATCTGGGGAAGGGTACAAAAAAAATTCTACAGCTTTGAAGGTCCCGAAGAGCACAGTGGTCTCCATCATTCGTAAATGGAAGAAGTTTGGATCCACCAGGACTCTTCCTAGAGCTGGCTGCCCGGCCAAACTGAGCAATTGGGGGAGAAGGGCCTTGGTCAGGGAGGTGATCAAGAACCCGATGGTCACTCTGACAGAGCTCCAGCGTTCCTCTGTGGAGATGGGAGAACCTTCCAGAAGGACAACCATCTCTGCAGCACACCACCAATCAGGCCTTTATGGTAGAGTGACCAGACGGAAGCCTCTGCTCAGTAAAAGGCACATGACAGCCCACTTGGAGTTTGTCAGAAAGCACCTAAAGGACTCTCAGACCATGAGAAACAAGATTCTCTGGTCTGATGAAACCAAGATTGAACTATTTGGCCTGAATGCCAAACGTCACATCTGGAGGAAACCAGGCACCTCTCATCACCTTGCTAATACCATCCCTACAGTGAGGCATGGTGGTGGCAGCATCATGCTGTGGGGATGTTTTTCAGCGGCATGAACTGGGAGACTAGTCAGGATCGAGGGAAAGATGAATGAAGCCAAGTACAGAGAGATCCTTGATGAAAACCTGCTCCAGAGCGTTCAGGACCTCAGACTGGGGCGAAGGTTTACCTTTCAACACGACAACGACCCTAAGCACACAGCCAAGACAACGAAGGAGTGGCTTTGGGACAAGTCTGTGAATATCCTTTAGTGGCCCAGCCAGAGCCCAGACTTGAACCCCACTGAACATCTCTGGAAATACCTGAAAATAGCTGTGCAGCGACGCTCCCCATCTAACCTTACAGAGCTCGAGAGGATCTGCAGAGAAGAATGGGAGAAATACCCCAAATATAGGTGTGCCAAGCTTGTAGCCTCATACCCAAGAAGACTTGAGGCTGTAATTGCTGCCAAGGGTGCCTCAACCAAGTACTGAGTAAAGGTGTGAATACTTATGTACATGCAATATTTCCGTTTTTTATTTTTAATAGATTTGTAAAAATTTCTACAAAACCTTTTTCACTTTGTCATTATGGGGTATTGTATGTAGATTGATGAGGGAAAAAAAAGGAATTTAATCCATTTTGGAATA
This sequence comes from Lampris incognitus, assembly GCF_029633865.1. Taxonomy (NCBI): domain Eukaryota; kingdom Metazoa; phylum Chordata; class Actinopteri; order Lampriformes; family Lampridae; genus Lampris; species Lampris incognitus. The sequence goes on from NC_079231.1 coordinate 12,963,033, forward strand.
AGGCTGTAACATAACAAAATGTGGGGAAAGTGAAGGGGTGTGAATATTTTCCGGATGCACTGTACGTGTGGTGTAAACGTGAACTGAAGACAGACAAAGAAAACAGTCACTGTTCAGTAAAATACCAGCATCACTATGGGCACGAGTTCCCAAATATTTTCACTCATGTCCAAACCCAGGGGTGAAATATTCAGTTGTGCACTAAGATGGTAAATATAGATTAACAAAAAAAATGTTTTGTGCAATTCTGCACACTTTCTCAGACCCATGGGGTGTAAGGAGAGGGCATTAAACATAGCTTTAGTAGTTTTATTCCAGCATTTTTATTTTTGCCCCTTTTCAGTGTATTAATGCTAACTAGCAATGCAACAAATCAAACAGGAAAAAGGCCTCTGCCTCTGCTTATGGCCATGCTGATTATTACCACAACTGCAACGTGGTTCTCTCACCATTACATTAGGTTCCCATAAGGGAAAGCAAAGACAAAGGAGATGGATTAGAGACCCCCTTACCGCAATATAAATGGGGTGTATGTGTGTGTGTGTGGGGGGGGGCTTAAGAGAGAGGGCTGATTTCAAAGGAAACAAGTGCAATGGATTTGACCTGTGTACTCAACTCTGCAATTAATGCTGACAAGTCGGAAAATGCATTCAGACTAAAAGTCATTGTAGTGGTCAACCAAATTAATCATGTGAATAATCTGCCTTCATATACATTAGCTTAGATGGGCCTATTGCCCCCCCCCCCCCACACACACACAACATCAGAACCTCAGGCATCATTTGTACAAAGGGTCCACAGAAACACAAACACTCATTTGGGAGACCCACAACCATTCTGGTCTAAACCCACTGTGAACAAGGTTATTTAACAGAGACATTCCTCGTGAATGGCTACACACACACACACACACACACACACACACACACACACACGAACACACACACACAGACACACACACAGTCATGTGCCTGCTTCAGCTGAAACACTAAAAGGGGAGGATCCTCTGTGGTTAAACCCCAATCATTTACAGACTATGCTTTTTAATTAATGAAACGCAAACATTGGTCCAAGCATCCACATTTCTAGCAAGACTCAAGTTCACCCAGTTCAACCTTTGACGACGAGATCGTGCAGACGGACGACACACATTCCAAGACTCGGCCTGCGGACCAACACTTCATTCGCATCTCAACACTTGAAGTGACACACCTCGGCGCAGGTACGGAGCAACAACGCCACACTGAGCGGAAGACATCTACAGATGGACTCAGACACGGCAATGGAGCCGATAAAGAATAAACATCGTAAAATAACAAGGAATCGCGTCGCCCCATCTTCTAAAGGAAAAGAGACGTTGGCGTAACGTCGTGCGGCCGCAACGCGCAGACGCAACAACGGCGTGCGTTCCGACGCGCTCGCGAGCTGCCCGTCCGTTAACGGAGACGCGAACGACAGAAAAAGAGAGAGAGAGGGAGAGAAAGAGAGAGAGAGAGAAAGAGAGAAAGAGAGGTTTTCTGCGCTCGCCCCAACTCTACCTTCTGATGCGGCTGTCGCGGCGGACGGGGGCTGTCACCGGCCCCTGCCCTCGTCCATCTTCCTGTCGGGGAGTCGTCGCACGTCGCCGTCACCGGACTGAACCGAGAGGATGACGCTCATATGACCCGCGCCTCGGCCCCGCCCACCGCCGTCATGCGTAGCGTCGTTATGAATGACGGGCGGGGTGTTGAATGGGAGTTTGCTTTGAGTACGAGTCGACTCGGTCACACCGGGAATAACAGTAATGATCCCGATTCACGTCCTCCATCAGTTTGACTTGTCTTGCGTAAACTTTTGTGCGTAACCCCCCCCCCCCAAAAAATGCGCATGATTGAGAGTGATAGGCGAGACCACCGCGAGCCGCTGTGATTAAAGGAGTGAAATCTTTTCACCCAAAAAACACAAGGTGGGAGATAGGGGTGACACAACCCAGAGGAACAGATGAGATAGCACAGCTGCCCCCCATCCCATCTGCCGGACAGGATAGCTTCGTATCTGAAAGTCCGGCTCATGAGAGTAGGAAGGGGTCTGCACAGACTAGCTGCTTTCTCTTTTTGGATGAGGTCTGTCCTCTAAAGAAGACTATTGGGAAACGAGACTTTTGACAGATAAACCGACACGACAAATAAAATTACGTGTGCAAACAGGTCTCACTGTATTCAGTTCATAGAGTTTTGTTTAATCTCAAACTGAAATAATCACCATGTGGTTTGGCTGCTGGCATGAAGGTATGGCCTAAGCATCATTACTGTATTAAACAGCTGACATTTTCCCACAAAATCTCAGCATTTTTGCGTTTTAAACGTGAACCATCTCCTCCTTGACTAAGACCTCCATTTGCAGTCATTTGCTTGCAAAATTATGGCTTTAAATTATTCTAACCAGAGCTCCATTCGCTGACCCAAATCACAGTTTCTTGTTCATGTGGACACATTCAATCTGCACTATTTACTTTGGTTATAAAATTAACATCCTCGTTACTGTCTCAACACGTTTACAACATATAGACGATGAACCAATACATAAAGGCCGGTATTGAGAAGCAATGGTGCAAATAAAGAGTGATGAGTAGAAACAGAAACACATTGGCCTGGATGAAAAGAACGGGTTGCAGAACATTAACACCGGCAATATGAAGCAAATAAAAACAAAAAAAATGAAAGAAAATGAAATAAAAGCATGTCCGTCATCACGTTTTATGTGTGCAAGTCTCTTGATGTGATCTTTCAGTGTGGTGCCGATTTGTCTGCAGCGTCAGCTCCTCAGAGGGGGCATTCCACAAGCTTAAGGCACATTTTCGATGCCTGGACACGGTGATGAGCTGCAGTGCCACGTCGACTGTACGGAGAGCGGAGGATCATGGGATATCAGCCCCAACGGCCTGGCTGTGCACAAGATTACTGACTCACATGCTCGCCGTTTTCTAGAGTCACATGACTCACCCACTGGGTGCATACTTCCTCATGAATGGGATATTGTAGATGGTTAGGGGAACACACACACACACACACACACACACACACACACACACACACACACACACACACATGCATGCACACACACACACACACACACACACACGTTTTCTTTTGGGCGGGGGGGAGCGTTTATCTGTCACTCTTATCCAGAAACTCTTACAATTAGTACAAGAGTAGGATGACCTAAAATTCCTCAAGTACCGAAATCACCAAAAACCCAGTAGCAAAAAGGGCAAAGGTCAGGGCCTTGGCGCTCCTGGCCAGTCCCTGTGAGCCTCATCAGACATGGAGGAAGCCAAGAGCAGACAAGCTCTAGAAAATGAAGATGAAGACAAGTTAAGGCGAGAGATAAGACGGGACGTCTCTGACACCAGTTCGCATACAGGAGAGGGGGGGAATGTCACCGCCCGATTTCAACCAATTTCAGAATATGCGGCTGGGCCGGGGGTCTATTCCATGACACATCATGTGCAAAGAGACCAATTTTTAATCAGTGTTTTATTAGCGGACATGTTTTTAATTACCACGTTATCCTTTACTAGTTCTCGGCAACGCATATAAAAACAGACGATAGGAAAATCATACTTAAAAGAAAATAAGTATAGTATTTCCGGCACTATGCAAACTGAACTGCCATTTACGCCAGCGGATGCACTATAAGGAAATTTCTAGTGCATGCTATAGTGCCGGGGCGTGCGCAGGAATTGGAAATAAACCTCTCATGGGGGGCAGGGTGCAAACAAACTATGTTAAACCACGGCATATTTAACGTTTGTTTAGTAAGTATTCACATTTTAAAGGAAAGGCATTGTAGTATATTATAGCATTATTAATAGAACTTGTATACTAACGCCATCTGCTGGGTGGGTTAGATAGAGGACTGCCCATAACCTGGCTATTTGTTGGGAACGCTGAGTGAGTTAGGCCTATTTTGTATTATGATAATGCATCAGATCAGACTGGGTAGAAAAAAAATACTTTTTTATACGTTTAAAGTCCCCCCCCCCCTTGTTTTCCATGATTACTGCCAATCATGGGGGGGGCGGTCGCCCCCCCCCCTCACCACAATGAGCGCACGTCCTGATATAGTGTTTGTATATTAATGTGATGAAAAAAACAAAAACGCTAGATTTTACTATAGTCACTTTTCATGTAGGTAGCTAACATAGGAAATGCTTATTTTTCATCACAATGTTTAATTGTCATACCGTCCGACTGAGCCGGGATATGGGGCTTTGTTATGATGCATTTCCAGTCCATCCCGGCCAAATCTGGCAGTGACTGCTGTCATTGTTGCTGACAGTGATTTATATCAAACGGTCCTTTCATTCCCATCTTCCTCCATTTGATGTCAATCTTTGATGACAACAGCGACAGCCGAGACACGTAACTTGTCATTACAACGCTCCAAAAGCGGAGCCTGGAGCAAACCAGGAAGTGACATGGATGTGGTTCAGCAGGGAGGAGGTGCTATTCCTGACAAGATGTCCTGGGAGCATGTGAAGTGGCTGTCAGAAGATCATTTTACCATTCTGGAGATTTACACTGATGAAGAGTGTATTTTGAATAACTCTCAATATTGACAATTAAGAATACAGTAAAAGAAACAAAAAAGGCGAGGTTGTGGTTAACACATCCACCCCATCCGCTGATACTCGTCTCCTTATTTAAAAGGTGCAGTCATGTAAAGCAGCCTGCATTGCATTTTTATGTAGGAAATGTTCATGAAAAAAGTATGTTTGACTGACAGATTCAAAATCCAAAATATGTCCAGAAGGGGACTCAGAGGCAGATCCAGCCACTGTGGTACCACTGTTCCCCACACCCACTGCAGGTCACAAAGGTCATTGCGTCTTCATCGGGGCCACTGCGGCGCACCCAGGCGGGCAGGAAAAGCGTCCCCCGGGACACCTGCGTCACCCTGCAGTCTGAGCCCCCGCACCGCTGGCAGCGAATCTTCTGCGTCCGAGTCCCCTCCAACTCCTGAGGGAGCTGCCGCTCGCTCACGCCCTGGGTCGTGTACTCCTCCCTCAGCCGCTGCAGCTCCGCGCCGGCCATCTCCTCGGTGGACATTCGGGCGAAGACCTCGGGCAACAGCGAGCCGCTCAGGAGATCCCGGCGGAGGTGGCAGCTCTTGGGGTTCCTGAGATTGGCCACCTTGCTCCTCACGCAGGCCTTGTACTTGACCTGGTTGGTGCCGTGGAGGGCGTGGATGTGCTTCTCGATGTCACCGGCCAGCTGAGCAGCCGTCTCCATGTGCTCCGACACATCGGGGGCTTCCGCACTGAGGCTGCTGAGAAGGAGATGGACACATTTGGATCTGACCGCTGAGAAATCGTTTGGGGACGCAGGGACGCCGCCTGCAGTTAAAGGAGGAGGTTTAGAGTTCTGGGAGAGGGAGCAGGAGGAGGAATCCATGGCAGACTGTCCTTCTCCAGCTGGTGAAGAAAGTATTGTTTCTCCTTCACCGTTCCTTGCACGCTCTACATCACTTTCACATGCACGGCTCTGTCCTGAAACAGAAAGGCAAGCCCCCAATTTGAGGACTGTTTTGTCATCAGCACCCATCTCAACCGAGGGGGTCACATTCTTGTTCACACTGTCGTCTTTGTCTTTTGTGCCACGCAGGCCTACATCTTGAGATGTTTGGTTGGCGTCTCTGAACCATTTCCTCCATTTTGTCAATAAGTCCTTCACTCTTTTCTTCACACAGACATCTGAGCAGGTTTTCAGCACCCTGTAAAGGACCCTGATGATGTCCGTCGTCTGCAGCTGATCCACTGAAACAAGTGACTTATCTAGCTCACTTAGCAGAGCCACCATATCCTCGTAGCTCCTGTCCAGGTTTAGTTTTTCTATATGAATCACAGAGTGGATGATCTGTTTTGCATCCATGGTGCCTGCAGAAAGAAGAGGAACAGAGTTGCTGCTGCAACGGTTCAGCTGCAAGATGACGCATTTGCCAAAGGCCAACCATAATCTTTCAAGGACCATACCTGTGTTTTTGTATGATTTTGCCCATTAACTGCAATTCAGGTACAGATCACATGTCTGCTGACCATTTCCCAAAACATTTCATAGGTTTTTGAATGTGTTTTTTTCCTGCATCTATCCATCCCTTCCAGTCAGCCCCTGGTTTCCGTTCATTTCAGTACAGTATGAAAATCAACTTGCAGATACGAGAGATAATTAATCCATCAACGTGAACATTTGCTCATCTATCATTTGTTTGTCAATTTTAGGTTTTTTTTTCTCCTTTTTTTGCGGATTGATTTAAGAAGTTGTGTTTTGCTGCGAGTGAAGACACCAACAAAACAGAATAAGTCTCCATCAGAAAATAGTCCCTGGAAAAAATAGGGGACTTGGGTAATTATATATATAAAAATCTCCGGTATGTTTCACTAAATGACTCAGGAGTAATGTAAAGTATCGCAATTTGCACTAAATATGCTAACGCATGAAAAAGACATCCACCGGTACGGCCCTTTAGGGAAATTAAGAATTATATATTAACTTTATGCAGGAATATCTCACTTAGCTCCATTAGCTATATTGTGATATATTCAACAATAAATGCTTCGTTGCCTTATTGATTTATCATAAACATACCGCCATCCGATATACTGTACGTGAAATGGCGCCAACTAAACTAACTGCACAGCACTGTAGGCCAATTCCATCCATACCCCACACGCACCAACTTTAAGTCGCATATATATTGTGTGTGTCTGTGTGCTTACCTTACTTGTCCTTTTCGTATCTCCTGCAAATACTTGACATAAACTCAGACGAGAGCGTTTCTAAGCGGGCAGCCATATTGAAAATCTAAAAATAATAATAATCGGAAGTGGCCACTAGATGGCGCCAAAGCCTCACAGAGTCAACATCACTATTGTCAACATGAATCGTTAAGCAGCTCGAACTCTTCTCGTGATGTCAGGACTACGTTAATATCCTTTATTCATACAGGAAAACCTATTGTCACCTGTGTCTCGTTTGCAAAGATGAGCTGTTCACATGAATTTCTACAATCGGAAAATAATCAAAAGAAAGTGCAGAAAACCTGCACAGTTAACGTCTAATAGACAACAACATCTAGACAAAGAAGCGAAACATGCACGTATTAAAAGAACGACCACAGTTTGCCATGAGAAAGTCACTTGGATTGATAGGAAAGCATCAAATGGAGCCAGATAGTCTAGTGTCGCCTCTTTTTGTAATGTGTGGACCCTGAACGGTGTCTCTCTAAATCTGTATTAGTTTACGGGGTTTCAAAGCTAAGCATTTTGTGAGCGTGTGTAGCTTGTACTTCTGTAACTTAATAAAGATATTTGGAATGAGGCAATTTATGAAGGGGAGCACAGCACAGATTTATAGTTATGCAATGCCCCGGTCGGCTTTCCTGCTGCCTTCCAGACAGTTTCTGTCAAAACAAACGGCTTTCGTTGATAATATCGCCAAATAATGTTGAGTGTAGCTCGGCCCTCTGTGCATATAAGCACTGTACCAGCGTATTTCTTAAGATGGGGGTGATCTCGATGATTGATGATGCTGTGTCTGCAATGTGGGCCCGGGCGGAGGAGCTTCAGCTCCTTCAATGCTTGTTGAGAAAAGCAGTCTTTTGTTTGTTTGGCTCCCCGAAGCAGACTCAAAGATGAAAGGAGGCAGGAATTTTGCACTGTACAAATTCAAAAGGTCGAGATTGGTGTATATTTTCTTACCCCTCTTCTGCTCGTGCACAATAACAGCGAAACATGTGAAACGTGTAGGCCTTTGCTGGTCACCCTCACATAACCTAAGAGAGCCAGAGCTGAAGTGTGACTATCAGGTATCGGGGCGATTCGAAGTCATCGGCTCTGTATTTCTGATAAAATCCAGGATATGCATGGATTTGTAAGCTCAGCGTACGTATGGATGGCGTGATATGGCGTGCAGAGACATGGCCTGCAGCCTAAAGGGGCATGTATGTGTGGCTGCAGGCTGAGACAAGTTCCTCAGTTCTTATGTAATAGCATGTTATGTATAGGGAGATAATTTACACTTGTTTGGAAAAATTCATGTTTGTGAAAATGGGGACCAGCTTTTAGCCATAATTAACAGTGCAGCATACATAGCTGTTGACTGGTAAGCAGCTGGTTTTCTTATTTCAGAGCTAAAGATACTGTAATATCATAGGTCCTGAGTTTGCGAGTGATATGTGCAGGTATCATGGAGCGTAAATTGTGTGTGTGTTGTGGGGGGGGGGCAGGATGCTCTTATTAGTTAGAGCAATAGAGCAATTAAAATAGAGCAATTGCATGTAACAACAGTATGACTCGATATGGCGGAAAGACTTGGTGGGCCTTTAAAGACAGAATTCACTTCAATCGCAGAATATAATCGAGCTGTTTTGCATGTTATAGCCTATGGGCCTATTTCTTAAGATGGCTACAGCACCGCACATTGTGTGCTATGTTGAATTTTAATGACGCTGCCAATATATTTTGAAAATGAACCTCCAAAGACAGAACATAGAAAATCAAATATGCTGCCTGTTTCAACATCAGATTTCCTTTGGAGAGGCTCCACTGGGTGAAACGCTGACGTTGTGGGCTTGGGCCGGACTAGATCTCCAACAGTGGGGGCTTTTATACCCAAACTAACTTAATTTCACCGGTGTGGAATTTAGAACAGTTGAACGCCTGATCAGCTTGCGTTTCATTATCCAGATTGCATTTCATTATCCATAATCCATACAGACATGCTTTCATGACACATCATAAGATTAGGAGGGCGACATTACATAACTTATGAACATGACATAGCATTGGATTTCTATGGCATCATGCTCTGTAAATAAATAAATCACGTTGTAGAATTATGCAGCTGTAGCCGACAGCTATGGAGGACCTCCAGGAAAGTTGATTTGGCGGTTCCAAGCCCTGAAAGCACTGGGCTATGAAGTCTTTGAACAGTAGCTTTTAAAGCCCAAAATGGCAGCTAGGCTAAAGCTTCTAGGGGGCTTTTCGCAGCGTTAATGTTTAACTTTTCTCCCTGTATCGGGGAGTGCTGGTGAGGAATTCATCTGCCAGTGTATCTGCAACAAGCGCTCATTCACAGGGAGATATTTTGAAGACATAGTGTTCATCTACACAAGGCACATGTTTGCGTGCCTATCTGAATACCATCACTTCACACAAAGAGTCGTTCCTTTCCTCCAGAGTGACTGACGATGAACGATCCGGGGGATTTTAAAGTGCCTAAGGACCCTTGCAAATTGGGGGTTGTGGTCAGATTGGCTGCCGAGTCGGGGTGAACGTGTGGTAATTCAGCCATGGGGAGGGGTCTTCCAGCCAGGCTTGTACTACGGTCCTACTGAGACGTCGGTCCAAACCAGCTGTGTTGATCTGTGCAACGCAGTACGAAGAGCGATGGGTGGGGTCAAGGCTAGGCCCGTTAAAACATGTCAGCAAGAAACCACCCTCGACACCAGAGGCACAGCAGAGCCTTCCTCCTTTTTTTCTTCCTGCACCCAGAAATAACTGGCATTCCTGAAAACAAGAGTCCTCGGATCTTATCAAATTTACCGCGGCTCTCTTTTGCACATCTCCCCCGCCTGCCTATGCGTGTACGTTCCTTAGCGATGGGAATGGAATTTTACCGGAGTGCCGCTGTTGTACGCCGCGACGGCCGTACGGTAGCGCTCTCTGCATTGTCGAGACTTTCATTGGAGCGCGACGAGGAAGTGCGGCGCTGCTGTAATCACGTCCTGCCTTTGTCCCCGCCCCCCTGTGCGGACCACGCCACACTTTGTAGCGTGCACACGCTCATGCACGGACGCGCGCACACGCGCGCACGCGCGCCGTCCCGCCCCACCCAATTTCAGGGCTCGAGAAATCACGGAGAGGAGGGAGGCTTATCAAGTGGTGAAGAGGTTCTTCACAGTCAACCATTTATGACACGTGAAGTCCTTTACGTATAAACTCCCCCCACCCCGAACCGTAAACACCCCCAACACACGCGCGCCTGTCCGAGCCGTCTCCACACGTCACACGGCACAACGGAGGAAAGCAACCCAGCGCAACCCCTCACGTTTCTTAGGCTACCTGAGCAGGAGGGCCCCCGCGTAGCGTAGCGCCGCGGCCCGGTACCGGTACCGCTGCTTCTGACCACTGAACACACGACCGCATGAGATTCTCAGCATGGACGCAAAGCCAGCAGTCCGGCCCATCCGACCGCGCTGCTTTGTCTCCGCGGTAAACCCAGCGGTTTGCCTCACTGAACATTTCTGTGGCCATTTGATCCAACAGGATGTCGATACTTGATAATTGGCATTGTTTGTCCCCCTGGGATAACAACCATTCTGGGGTACGAACCCAGCAGGGGCACCAGCTGGGTTTATCAGGAAACAATCGCGGCCCGGCGCGGTGTTATTGATGCTATGATGCTTTTGTTTTCATGTGTGAATGTTGATGGAGCTCTTACTTGTTTTACAAACTGGGTTTGTCAGTGTGGGGGGGGGGGCAGAGAGGAGGCAGGGGAAGGGCTGCTGACATCACCCCATCACCCACCAACCCTTCGCAACCTTGAGGATGATCACAGATGACTGGGGTAGAAAGAACTCTGTGTGTGTGTGTGTGTGTGGGAAGCTTTGTCTCGCCCCGGAAGATGGACAACCCTCATGAGAGTGTTTGTGCTCCACGAGTGCCGGTGACATTGTGAGGAGAAGAGGCCCAGACCCTCCGGTGCGTCGCATGGGAGGAAGAGTCGAGCAGCTGGACGGGACACACCGAGCGTCTGTATTCTTTAGCGCCGCACTCCACTCAGGAAACGAAACTCCCCCCAAAACATTCAGTCGCCCGTAACCAGCGACTGTTATGTCTCCGCCGGGCGGTGACAATATTTTTCTCGCCTGACGATAAAAAGGGTTTTGTTTTTCAATGCCAGAAATAACTGGGTGAGAGCAAACAGCCGATAACGGTTCTCCGTAGACTAAACCCCAACCAGAGGGCCTGAGTGAACTAAAAACGTAAAGAAGTGAAACCACGTTTTTTTTCCCCTGGTTTTTATTTTGGTTAGAGGGATGTTATGCGCTGGAGCGCTGTGGGAAGCTGAGAATCCGAGTCTGGAGGTGGCGAACATCTGGGAAAAGATGCTTTTACTGTGACCCCCCTGATCAGGTCAAACCATACCAACTACACTTACCCAGCCCTCTGCTGTGTGAGGCTGCGGCGAGTCTCGAGAGGGGGAAGCCGTCGACATTTAGGATACGAATACCCCACAGCGACAGAAACGGGCAGCACCTGCAGGTTCGACAGGAGAAATCGGGGGGTCTGGTCAGTCTCGGGTTGAGTCTCCCGACCGCAGTTACGGGCAATTTCAGGCCTAGAAACAGCGCGAAGGACGGACCCCCACCGGTCTTGCAGTTGTGGTGTGGTCACAGACCAGTCATATGCCAGCAAAATAGAAACGAGTAAAAGCCGAGCGGAGAGGTGATAGTGATCAAGTCAGGCTGGTAGTGACCCGAGGGTGACAAAGGTCACATGACTTAGTGTGTAATGGAAAATGAGGTTTGACTCTGATATACGTATAAGAGTGGGTAGAACGGACGGACAGACAGATGTGTGTGTGTGTGTGTGTGTGTGTGTGTGTGTGTGTGTGTGTGTGTGTGTGTGTGTGTGCGCACCATTTATTTCTTTACCCAGTTCCAGTTATTTTTAGCAGCTTATCTGTGCGCCATATTTGATCCCATGCTGCTCACAGAGCGCCACCGAGGGATGTGACATGCCGGTCCCTTGCGGTTTGGACCATATGTTGCCTTGGATCCACAAACAATTAACCCACACTGACTCGTTTCATTTGTTTTCTCATGACCCCCCCTCTTCCCCCCCCCACCGGACACACGCTCAGCCTTATGGGAACTCTATCACCAGCGGGGCCCCGGGGGCTGCAAATAACCACATCCTCCCACTTTTGCTCACGGCCGTGAACTGCCTTCTGACCTTGGAAGTTCCCTGGGATATGATCCCAGCGGATGGAGATGGGAGTCAGGGGGGGTGGGGGTGGTAAACATACCTTTAACTCAACCGACAAGACGTTTCGATTTGTGGAATGATGTTAACCCCGACCGTGTTGGCCGACGTGAGGCGTAAATTCGTGGCACGCTTGGTAGTGAGAGACGCCGGTTCGTTGCGCGAGGGTGGAAAAGCACAAGATACGCTAACGCACTACTTTAATATAGCGGAGGTTGCCGGGAGATTACCAAGGGGAAGTTGACGCACACGCACACACGCACACACGCATGCACGCACGCACAAACTTTTCCGATAACGACTACAGCGTTCTACTCTATGCTACCGAGCAGCTCCAACGTAGGGCCATTCATGCCTTGCTAAAAGGCACCACAACAATGGGTTTTTGGGTTTTTTTTTAGGTAGCATAGACTGTTACTCATTCGGTTCCCATAATCACATTTCACAACTTCTAAGTGAGTGATAAACCTGCTTCTTGACCTCGAGGCTTCCGCGGAGTTTCAAAGAGGCAGATTCAAACGTTGCGCGCGGCGTTTGAAGGCAAATCCCCGGGTCGATTCTCACACTAACTGCGAGGAGCCCCGAGCTAATTGCATTTTTTTATTCTCTGCCTGACATAACCCCAAGGATCAGCGTAGGTCTTTCGAGGCCCGTCTAGTTTGATCACAGACGTCTCCAACAGCCGTGTGCGTGTACCAGAATTTGTAAACCCCACTGCAACGATCCGCATGAAGAAACTTTCAGAGAAACTGGGTAAATACGGGGAAGTTAAAGATCTACTTTTACGACTGCGTGTACACAGGTGGGATTGATTGTATAGACGGCTGATAAGAGCCGAGACAAGAGTGCTCTGTTTAGTGAAGGCTGCACCCTATGTGCAAATTGAGGCCATTAAGAGGACCAAGGCTTTTGTATGACAGAGTGCCAGCCGCATATAAGCTCGGCTACAAGTGGGAACGTCCAACCGGCCGTTTAACAGTGTGTTTTATTTTAACAGCCTACGCTCTGCAGCCCGAATCTACGGCAGGAAAGCGAACTGAAAACAAAGGTGCCAAATAAGGACGCAGCTCGTTTGCGGGGTTCATTTCCACGACGGTGACGATTTAAAGCCGGGTGGAAATTAGTGATCAGATTTAACTTTTCATGTTTAAAAAGCCTTGATTGTGGCATACTAAAAAAAAATCAGAAAGAATTTTTTTATTTGTAAATGACTAATATTGTGGTTTATACCTTTAGTGAGTTACCCCCTGCAATGTGAAGCGCTTTGGGTGTCTAAAAAAAGCACTATATAAATGCAATGATGATGATGGTTATTATTATTATTATCCTTGCCTGGGTCCAGACCTTTGAATCCGCCCACTCCACCGAGCTGACTGGCTTTCTGGTCTGGCATCATGAAACAGCAGTTTCTCGGTTGAAAAGGCAATTATCCAATGAGCATCGCAGGGGGTGGGGGGGGACTAACGAATAGCCAATCAGCGCCACGGGCGGGACTAACGTCATTATCCAGCTGCACTCACCAAGTCGCTGTGGCCTATCTGCCATTTGCAGTCAGGTTGTGAGCGTTGCTAACATAGTTTTGAGGAAGTGGGCTACAAATATATTTACAGAGCCCTTAACTAAAAAAAAGTATACACTACTGAACATATGCGGGGTCCCTAAGGTAAGCGGGATCCAGAAGGGCGCTGATTTTCCCCTTTGGAGCTGAGACAAATTATTTATTTATTATTTATTTAATTTTCTTCATTTTCTTTACTTTTTATTCCCCCCCTCTTTCTTTTGTTTTGGGAGCGATCAAGGTCCTCATTAACATTCACGAGTTGCGTTATGAGTGACAAGTGCAGGCATGGGTTGGCAATACGGGTGGGCGGGGTTTCACATTTCTATGATTCGATCTGATTGGCTGTATGTAAATGACCGTCTTCTGACAACACGAGCGTCAGAGGGAAAAAAAACAACCAGGGGGCACGCTTAGGAAAAAGAGGAAAGTAGAAAACGTGAACATCATTTTGTGTAGAAGGAGAGAGCACAAAACGTTTGACAATCAAATAAGCGACGTTCAAAAAAAACGAGCGATTCAATTTCAGGGCGACTTTAAGCTCGTAGAGCTCGCGTAGGACTCGTCTTGTGTGATGTGGCTATCAAACATCTGTATGAATTATTCCTCTCGGGACAGAAGGGGACAGAAACAGAATGTACTGTTCCTTTTTTCTTTTTAAATAATTCATCACCGACCGCCCCCCCCCTCACCCTTCAACCCCCCCTCCGGAAATTTCCGCTGAGTGGCTGAGTTTGAATTCCAGATATCCCACAGTGAGGATTCACAGACAACATGGTGTGTGTGTGTGTGTGTGTGTGTGTTTGTGTGTGTGTGTGTGTGTGTGTGTGTGTGTGTGTGGAGGGGTCACCGTGCGAACACCCCTGCACGCACGCCCGCACGCACACACATTCTTCTGATATCCCTCTTGTCCTCCTTCTCTACCTCCTCTCCCCTTGTTCTCTTCCGCTCATCGCCTCCTCTTCCTCCGCTCGCTCGCCCCCACCCTGTCTCCCCGCTACTCCCAGCGCACTCCCCCGCTGCTCGGCTTCAGCCTTCTCCGACCGCCGCTCCGCCAGCGCCCAGAGACTCCGCTGCAGACGCCGACATGCAGCGGGGCTGACGCGGTGCTCTCCAAACGCAAGGAGAGCTCAGGAAGCAAAAGCGAGAGCCAGTTCTTTTCAACTTGGGGGGGGGGCGAAAAGAAAGTAGCAGAGGAGGAGGAGGAGGAGGGGTGGGGGGTTGTTGTTTTTTTTCCTGGGCTGTGTTTTCGCAATAGGAGCAGACATGCATGCCGAGAGACCTACATACATGTTTGCAAACGCTCACGCGTGCGCGCAGCCACTTGGGTGCACGTACACACACGCGCGCGTCGCCCACGCACACACACACGCACGCACATACACATTCTTGCTTGCTCATGTGGCAAAGGCATCAACAGGGAACCGTGAGCAGGAGTCACCCGATTCCTCCCTCTCTCTCCGAGACAAGACGGTATGCTGAGGGTGTTGTGTGTGCATGTGTGGGTGCATGTGTGTGTTGTTTATTCCAGGCAACAGTTGAACAAATGTCGGGCCGCGTAGCAAGGCCGGCCTATTTTCATGTTGGCATATAGCGGAGAAGGAATAAGTAACTACACAGGTCATTTTGGTAGGCCGAACCTTCACTCTGTCCTTTTGTTCACAATCCGCCTCTGGGATTTCCTTCATCTATTCCAGGGGCTATACTGCACTTGGCTATCAGGACCCAGGACCTTCTTGCTGCGAGGCGACAGCGTTAACCAATGGGTCACCGTGCTGCCCAAATGTGCTGCAATATGTCTTGGAGCAGCAACATCCACAGGTCTAACACGGTGGCAGTATTTGGGAAAACATGCATAGGTGGTGCGCTTGCAAGACATAACTTAGACATGCCGGTTATGTGGCCTTTCATAAGCTTTTCATTGTTTTACATGACTGGGACTTACAAAACAAAGACGCAAGTGCGTCTACCTGACCATGGTGTATGATGTCGTCCATGTAAGCAGGTTAAAGTTACAGCATCGTAACACATAAAAAGTGCAATCAGCTAGTAAAGGCGATCCTTACAGGGATACCGTTTACATCTATTGGCAGTATATGGCCCACTGAAAAAAAGATGTGAACCCCTCGAACCCGTCGTTGTCCCCAGCACTTTGCAAAACAAACTGTGGAGGGGGTTGTAAGAAGCAGACACATTCAGCTCGGGACATCTTACACACGTGACGCCCCGCCGTCTCGAAAATCGGCGCCCTTCTTGATCTCTCTTATCTTAGGGACCCCGCATATGTTCGACCTCTGACCTGTTGGAATCTGTTTCAGGATCATCCAACACCACCGCGGCGGCAGACAGGACGGACAAGAAGGTCCCAGACAATAAAGCCTCATCCCATGGAAAGGAATGAAGAGTGAGGTTTAGTTTGTAAATTGTGAACAGAAAAATGCATACAGACACACGGGGGGTCGGCCTGACTTCTCTCAATCCCCTTGCTCCATCCTCACTGAAGTCCTTTGTTACTTAGCATGTAAGACGGAAACTAACTTATTAAACCACTTCATTGGCAGTGCCGCACCTCACTTCTCTGCAACCAAAAGACAGGTAACGCTCGTCTCAGCTCCAAAGGGGAACTAGGGCAGTCAGGTGAAAAATCAGCACATGGTGCATCATGAGGGCTCCATAACAACACACAGGAAGTAGAGTGACACTTGGATGAACTGCCAAAACATCCATCCTAACTATCCCTGACACCGAATCTGCATTGAGTCTAGGTAATGGGCTCATTTTACTTATTTCCAAGGCTGTTTGACCCATTTCAGGATCGGTCGTAAGAAAACGTCTCGGTGAAAGTCGGATTACGCTCCTTAGGACGGTGCAACATGATTTAAGAAACCCTCTGAGGCATATTTCAAGGAAAACAGGTTGTAATGACCGAATAGTAGACTAAATGACTTACTTATTAGGTAGAATTGTGTTTTTGCTGCAGAAATCTTATGACAGGATGATGAGGTTGCAAGGAAATGACTTGTACCTTGCTCCCATTGGGGATTTAACTAAACATTAAACCCAGTTGGGGTAATTATCAAAGGGCAAAGTGCTTTTTTTTCCCTGTTACACATCAAATAAATTCTTCATACTACTTCCCTTTACCATCCAAGCAGGCTTGTATGTATGTACGTATGTAGACAATCACCCGAGTTAAACACCACGTGGGATAGTTCATTTAATGCAACTCTGACCTTTTTGTCAGGCTGAAATGTGAGAACAGTCCAAAGGGAGCAGTATAAACAATGACATAAGAGTCGCAGGCTACCAAACATACTCCAACGTAAAACAAGACACAGTCTACACAAATTTCCTTTACAACTGCACCAAAAAGGTATCAGTTACACCATATGCCATGTCCCGTGCGAATAAAATAACCATGTTAGGTCATTTTATTTCTCCCGAAACGCGGTTGTATAAACAGCTACTCGGCCCAAAAGAAGTACAACATCTTTTTTTTTATGTTGAGGTTAAATACTGCCGATACTGTCAGCCAGTGAAACACAGCAGCTGTGGCTGGGGTTGGAGAAGGGGAAATGTCTTCTATGCACAACGCAAAGGTTCATTATCTCGCCCTGGCGGCCTCAATCGGATTACATAACGGCGAACATGTGAAAAAAATGCAAGGGAAAGGGGGAAAACAAGAGAGAGAGCGAGAGAGAGAAGAAAAAAAAGGGATGATGTCATCCTTTTTCATAGTAAGAGGCCTGGGATGGAGTCAGTGGGGTAAACACATGCATGCTTGTGTGCGGTCTCTTTTCTTACTTCTTTTATTCTCCTCCCGTCTGTAATTGACAGAGACGAGAGAGAATGAGAGAGAGCGAGAGAGAGATGTCGAACGACTGCGGCGGCGGCGGCACAGGCTGGTCGCCTCATATTTCAGCAGATGTGGCAAACTGGCCTTATTTGGCATCACGGACAAAGGAAGGAAGGAGGCGCGGGCCAAAATTCCACAGCAGGTTTTTATCAAAACCACAAGTAATGCGGAGTCAGCCGCGGCAAAAGCCTTGTTAACCCCATCTCCGCCACTGCCTGCCAGGAAATCTGAACAACAACATGTCGAGGCCATCGGCTCGGCCTTCCCTAAGACACAACGTAGGCCCGTGCATTGCTTAACGCCATACTTCCCTTTGAGTCAACCATGGACGTTTCTGTCCTGAGATAACCTTAGATGGCATGGTTGTGTAACGCTACAGAAAATCATGTACAATCCCGAGGGGCAAAGACGGTCAAGATGGCGGGCTTGTGGATCTCTGGATATCTGCTACTGACCAACAAAGAGACAGACAATGAGGCTCCGGCAGACTATTATGGTACTTTGGTTTGCTCGGAGGTTTCAACAAAGGGTTTAATGTCTTTTTTCACTTCAGAGGAAAATTATCAGACTTGCGGTGTTGGTCTGGAAGTTGGAGCCGGAGCACAAACAGCTGTTGTTTTCCACACAATGTGACACATTAATACACACAACGGAGGCGAACTTTAGCCTGACATCTGACAAAATAACCAACAAAAAACTAGAGGCTGCTCCTCGTCTACCCTGCCTTTTCTGAGACTGTCGTCCCTGCAGTTATCAAAACCGGGGTCACACTTCCCGTCTCCCTCCCCCCTGAACAAGTGCAGGGGATTCTGGGTAAGCAGGAGGCCAGTGCTCCCACTTCCTCCTCGGCTGCAGCAAATGCAGAAGTGGAGGAGATTCAGGTACCAGAGAGCGCCGTCTCAGTTCTCCATCGCCCCCTCTTCCTCTCCTTCGTCATGTTCTTTCCTCAACTTTGTACCTTCGAATGAGGAGATCCATCCTATTCGGAGAAAAGGAATATATATTCAGTTGTGCGGTGTTTTCTCCAACATAGTCCATTTCCTCCATTTTCCACACAATATGCCATCTTCTCCGTTGTTGGTGGTTTCAAAAATGGAGCTGAATATATTTTGTCTGGGATGCTTCGTGCTATAAATTACACGATAAAGGCAGTTCCATTTTCATGTCTGACAATCTCTTCACGCTTTGGGCTTTTAACGGCGGACGTCTTCAAATGAAACCAATTTATAGGAAGGCGACTGTGTCCAAATGAGGAGGTCCACGTTTCTTCTCGCCCACTCTCAAATTAATTAATTAAAGGGTTTATTTGGGAAGGGACAATGTACATTCATCAACATTCGTAACAAATGTAAATGCGTCAGAGTTAGCTAAGAGGCTAGTTTCCATCGGCAGTCCCGACGTCTCAAAATGGCGGAATGAAGCCCCGTGTTTACGTTAGAGCTACCGACCCGCCTGCTCCATTCATCCTTTTCCTCCCCCAGACCCACCTAAACCCACACACGATCTCTAAGCGTGGCCGTGATAATGATTTGGGACACTGTCCACTATGTCATCTGTAACGTATTGTCGCGAATTCGGGGGGCAGTCCGGGACCACCACAGCCGGGACGCGAACCCGCGGCTCCCACTCCGCAAGCGACAACGTTAACCAGTCGACTAAAGGGTCCGACCCCTACTTATCCATGCACGTTACAGTATTATCGCCTCTCTATTATTGATCTGCCTGTTGTGCACTTACACCGACTGCCTTCAACACGACAGGCGCTGCTGGCTATATGATTAGCATTCAGTGTATATATATTAGCATGGATGCTAAACTAGAACATGTAAACACAACACACGCCAGTCATCTGAAAGGCGAAAACGAGTTCTCAGCTGCGTTTTCTCAACACAGCTGGACAGACGGCCGAGTAAACGCCAGACCAGGTGTCGCAATGTGTTTCATGTTGTCAGTAAATCTCTGTTGAAAATAGTCCCCCCCCCCCCAACACGTATGATTAGCATAAGCTACCTGGCTCGACACAGAGAAGGGCTGTTCTGACGGCGGTCGCGCGCGGCCTCGCTGTATATGGACAGGTTGTCCAAGCGGTTTGGGTGTTTGGAACAACGCCCCGCCCACATTCCTCAGCGCTGACCTCATGTGTTGAAATCCATTATTCCCGTTGCACCGCCTCGGGCTGGAGAGGGAAAGCTAATTGGTGTGTGAGCTTTTGGGAGAGAGCGAGAGAAAGAACGAAAGGCAGAAAGAGGGGTGTGTGTGTGCGTGTGTGTGTGTGTGTGTGTGCGTTTGTGCGAGGGGTTTCAACAGTTCATATTTTCTCAGTTGGTTTATTTTTTTTCTTTTCAAGAGCAAAAGCAACGTTGGTGTCTCTCTGTTCTCCCTCGCTTCAGATGTGTGTGCACTCTATTTGAATTATTCCTCTTCTCTGAGAGAAAGTTTTCTTTTTTTGTTGTTGTTTCTAACGCTAGAAAAAAAAGGGGGGGGAGGGGGGACAAAGCCTTGCTCTCAACATCTACTACTACCTACCCCATCCATCCATTATCCAAGCCGCTTATCCTGCTCTCGGGGTCGCGGGGATGCTGGAGCCCATCCCAGCAGTCATTGGGTGGCAGGCGGGGAGACACCCTGGACAGGCCGCCAGGCCATGCATAAATCTGTAAAAGGCACCTTGTGATGCAAGACGGGGGTCTCTTGGGTCCAAATGCAGGCGTGCATCTACAAATGGTTGCTCGGTGCTTTTTCATCTATGCATCCTACTGTAATAGTTGTAGTTTACATGCAGTTTGAGAGACGGGACCAGTGTTGTGTTATTTGACTGGCCCAGGAGGAACGCTATTCTTCTTTTTTTTATGCTGGCAACAGGATGAGAAGGAAATAAATTCAGAAGGTGTCATCATATTTTTGAACACCGGAGACAAAGGCTGAATTGAGAGATTCAAGTGCAAAAAAATGTGGGTACGTTCTTTCACAACCTAATATGGTTGTGCGCTGGCACTTACAGAGACAAAATATGAGGTAAGAGAGACGCATTTCAGCCTATTTGTGCGTGCACGTGTGCGTGTGTGTATGTGTGTTGTGTTCCACATGGGCCTCCCAGAGGAAGAAGACCAGTTTTGACACCCACGCCCAAAAACGGAGAATGTGACTGACCTCAGGTGGCATCTCGAAGCGTTGAGAGAAAGACAGAAAGAAAGAGCGCTGACCAGTTCGCTTTTCAAGTCCACCTGCTGTGCAGAAAAAGGCAACTTGCTGTCGTGCACACACACACACACACACACACACACGCACACTTTAAGTCAAAAAGGAAAAGGAAAAAAAAACAGCCCAAAACGTTACATGAATATGTATGCCCCCCCCCCGCCCCCTTTAATCTACCTGCCACTGGCTCAATTCACAATTCATCAACCAGACACTGTGAGCATTGCACGCACACACACACATGCACACGCACACACACTGAACAACAAAGGCCACTAATGAGCAGCAGTGCCCACAGATCAGTGGAATGGCACGACAGCTGCCTCAGCGGGAGTCTCCCTGCTGGTCGGCTGTTGTCTGCGGCCTTCGGCACTAATGCAGCGGTATGCTGCAGCTTTTCCCGCCGTGGCTATGTTAATACTGTACAGCGCTGGACCGGAGAAAAGAACAACGGGTGAAGAGAAGTTTAGAGGGTACGGGGCGGGGGCGGGGGCGAGCGTGTGCGTGTGCGTGTGTGTGTGGGCGGGTGGGTGGAGGCAACTCGTGAAATAATGGAAGTGATCGAGGAGCAAAACTCGTAAAATTCAGCATCTCTTAAAGGGGCACTGGGAGATGCATCTTTCACGATGAATTTCAGTGTCGTCTACATAAGGTTTGACGCTACCCAAAACCTGAACGGCAATTTGTGCACGCCAGAGTAGAGTACACGCTCGGCGTTCCGTGGGGCGGAAGTGCATCGACAACATTTGTCATTTCACAACCAAAAAATACAGTCGTCGGCCCGAATGTCGCTCTTTTCAAACCCTAATAATCTGACGTCACTTTAACAGGAACGGCTGCAGTCGCCTTCAGCAACTCCCATCTGCTGCGGGGGCCTGGCCTCATGTCTGAGGAATGCACGAGAGCCGAAGTTGGCCGGGGGAGGAGGAATGCTCATAATTGTAGTTGCGGTCTGGGCGGTCAAGAGGTATGAGTGCGCGCGAGTGTGTGTGTGTGTGTGTGTGTGTGTGAGAAAGAGTGTGTTTATGTCGATGTGGTGTGTGTACAAAAGAAGATGACTGAACGTTAGTAGGCTGTGGAGAATGTGTTAGGTTACTGGGGAAATATGTAAAGCCGTTTGGGTCATCAGAAAAGGTTCGAAGCCTTTCTAAGGTCTATTTATGGGTATGCTTTTCCATGCACATCCAATCCATTAGCGTTGGTCTGTGCTAATAACCCCTCATGACTATGGGTAGTGTTCGCTAAGATGCACACGCAAGTTATGGGAAGTATTAGACAGTTGCACTGACAGATGACTGCTGTGCTCTACACACACACACATGCCATGCTGGAACAGGAAAGGGCCTTTCCCAAATTGTTGCCACAAAGTTGGACGCACACGATTCTCGAGAATTTCATTGTTTGCTGTAGTATTAAGAGCTCTCTTCGCTGGAACTAAGGGGCCCTCACCCTAACCATGAAAATCAGCCCCAGAGCATTGTTCCTTCTCCCCCGAACTTGACAGGTAGCGTTCTCCTGGCATCTGGCAAACCCAGATTGGGCCTTCAGACTGCCAGATAGTGAAGCATGATTCATCACTCCAGAAAATGTGTTTCCACTGCTCCAGAGTCCAACGGCGGTGGGCTTTACACCACACCAGTTGATGCTTTAGTATTGCACATGGTGATCATAGGCTTGTGTGCGGCTGCTTGGCCATGGACACCCATTTCATGAAGCTGCTGGCGAACAGATCTTGACGTTAGTTCCAGAGGCGGTCTGCAGCTCGGCTGTGAGTGTTGCAACCAAGGACAGATGATTTTTATGCCTCATCACTCGGCAGTCCCGTTCTGTAGTCTTGTGTGTTCTACGGCATCACGGCTGAGATGTTGTTGCTCCCAGACGTTTCCACTTCACAGTAACAACCTTATAGGTGACTGGGGGCAGATCTAGCAGGGCAGAAATTTGACCAACTGACTTGTTGGAAGGGTGGCATCCTGTGAGAGTTTCATGTTGAAAGCCATGGAGCTCTTCAGTACGACCCATTCTACTGCCAATGTTTGTCTGTAGGGACTGCGCAGCCGTGTGCTTGATTTTACACATCTACCAGCAATGGATGTGGCTGAAATAGCCAAATCCACTCATTAGAGAGGGTGTCCACACACTTTTGGCCACATGTGGGTGACCAGACAGCTGAAACTGGCGGCACGGTAGCCCAGTGGTTAATGCCGTTGCCTCACAGCAAGAAGGTCCTGGGTTCAAACCCTGGGGTTGTCCAACCTTGGGGGTCATCCCAGGTTGTCCTCTGTGTGGCGTTTGCATGTTCTCCCCATGGCTGCGGTGGGTTTTTTCCGGGTGCTTCGGTTTCCCCCCACCATCAAAAAGACATGCATGTTAGGGTTAATACTCCTGTCTGTGCCCCTGACCGAGGCACGGCGAGACGAACTGGAGTTGGTCCCTGGGTGCTGCACGGCGGCTGTCCGTTGCTCCTAGCTACACAGCTAGGATGGGTTAAATGCGGAGCATGGATTTCCACCATGGGGATTAATAGAGTAGATCAAAATAAAAAATCATCCTCAGGTGGGTCTCGGCTTGTCTACAGAGACTCAAGTGCAGGACATAAAGTTTTCTGGTGGGTTTTCAGTATCAATACAAACACTTTATCAAATGTCACCACATATCTGAATGATACATGGCTGGTTCCTCCATTCAATCCTGCACAAAGCTGGCGTCCTCCCAATGGAAGATGATCCCCAAAACTGTTTTTTTTTCCCGGATTTTCTGTGATTGCTTCGCTTCTTTGTTGCACGACTGTGCAATAAAACAAAGCTATTTATTAATCTAGGCTATGGTGATAGCAATAGTGAACTTCTGCTCTTTCACGGTGCATTGAGTGCAAAACACACACACAGCAGTAACATGACCTTGGCGTGGGGTTGTCAGAATTTGCGTGCTCGGAGAGCGACTTTAAATGCAAACTGATACCCAGGCATGTCGAGCCTGACTCCGACATCTCCGCTGTCGTGGGAAAAAAAACAAACAAAACGTGTAATTACAGTTTTGGCGCTTCGGCGTTACTGCGAGTTGGACATTGTCATTTGAATTTCAAGTGAGAATTATAACCTTCTGGTCTGAGAAACCCTACCCACTAAACCCCGCGAATTATCGTAGCGACACCAGGAATGCTGAAGCATTTTCTTTTGCATGTTAATATGGGCCGTGTAGACGGAGCAGGACTCATGGCCTCCACAGCCAAGACAAGCAAACCAAACTATGGATGACACTTTTATGGATGACACAACTGAAATATGTAAAAAAGAAGAAAAAAAAGGATTTTTCATTTACAAAAAGCTGATTTTATGTAAGAGCTGACGTTTTGATGGGGGCTAAAACATCACAGATCATTAAACTGGAGACCTCGAGACTGAAGCCACAGGAGTAGCCGATGACAAGCCAGAAGAGATGTGCACGTTGTGTTGACCAGGGCACGCACACACATTTTAGAAATGGCTGACATTCTTCTTTTTCTCTTTCTGGGGCCTCGTTTTGTTTGTCAGAGGAATCAGTGGAGGGTAGGAGACCCCACCAAGCACCGGCTGATAGAGATGGGCCTGCACATACCTGCCCCTCTTTTTACTGTGTGTGTGTACCAGGTTTTTCTATCCTAATGCCGCCTAAATGTCAGCATTAGGATAGAAAGACCTGAAACCAGGATCTGCGGTGGTGTAGCGGTCTAAGCATCGGCTTTGTGTTGATGCAGTTGCCCACTGGGGACCGGGGTTCGCGCCTCGGTCTCGTCAGATCCAACAATGGCCGGACTCGATGAAGCAGCAGTAATTGGCAGCGCTGTGTTCGGGAGGGGAGGCGGAGTCGGCTTGTGTTCGTCACGTGAATGCGTCGCTGTGTGTGTCAGAAAAAGCAGTGGTTTGGCCTGGAGGCGCCTTGTCACGAAAGTGGGGAGGCGTCTCCTTCGAGACTGCCGGCCGGAGCGATGCAGTTGGCGAACGCATGCAGTACGAGGGTGGGTGTTTGAACTAAAATAGGGATCGATTGGCCACTAAATTGGGAGCAAAAGGGAAAAATCAGAAATAAATTTTAAAAAAAAGAAGAAAAGAAAGATCTGAAACCAGGGCAGCACGGTGGCGCAGTGGTTAGCGCGGCCGCCTCACAGCAAGGAGGTCCTGGGTTTGAACGCCGGGGTAGTCCAACCTTGGAGGTCATCCCAGGTCGTCCTCTGTGTGGCGTGTGCATGTTCTCCCCGTGTCTGCGTGGGTTTCCTCCCACAGTCCAAAGACATGTAAGTCAGGTGAACCGGCCGTACTAAATCGTCCCTAGGTGTGAATGTGTGGGCCCTGTGATGGACTGGCAGCCTGTCCAGGGTGTCTCCCCGCCCGCCGCCCAATGACTGCTGGGGTAGGCTCCAGCACCCCCATGACCCGAATTCGGATAAGTGGGCTTGGATAACGGATGGATGGACGGATGGACCTGAAACCAGCTACCTTGTGGGGACATTTTATGGGTCCCCATGAAGAAAAGGGTCTATTTGAGGGTGAGGACTTGGGTTTAGGGTTAAGGGTAGAATTAGGATTAGGTTAAGGTTAGGGTTAAGGGCTAGGGAATGGATGTAGTCAATGAGGGGTCCCCACAAGTAAAGGGTGACATGGTGTGTGTGTGTGTGTGTCTTCTTGGGTACGAGGCAAAACAGCGGATTAGCTGGTCTGACTTGGAGCCATTGATTTCTCAAGCCATCTGCTTATATTTGGCCCCATCATCCATTTCCATGACAACACCGCCCTGATAAACGAAGAGAGTCTTATTTCAGCTCGCAATCTGGTTGCAAGTGCACGTTTTTTTTTTTTTTTTGTTTCTTTCAGTTTATTCAACACCACTTCCTCAGTGCGTTTATCAACTCGGCCGTCTGCGGCCGGCCCATTGTCCTCCTCTCGCTGGGAAACACCTACACGTGAACCGGTTCCGAGCGTGACGCGGATTTCAAACCTTCCAGAGCAGTGTTACTCACCGGTCTCGGGAGCTTTCGAACTGCGAACAGCTTCGGCCGAGCCAGAGAGCAGGAAGCAGGTTTCGGAAGGACAATTTTGTTTTGACTCCGCGGCAAAGTTTGTGTGAGTGCACCGAGGCCCCAATAACCATAACAACAGTCTTCATCCAATCATCTCCCGAGCCGCCGCATGAGTCTGCTCGTCTCTTTTCGTCCCGGGATACCTCGGTCTCATCCCCCCACGCCGTGCACACAGGCCCGAGTCCTGTGCACGGCATCGGCGCCGTGCTATTTATAGACCTTTGCTGCGCATACATCATTAAAGTGGTATTCAGGATGGCGTCCCAAAAAAAAAAAGAGAACGCGCCGTACCTTTCAGCATCACTAGATAGCATCTGAACAGGGTGTCAAACTACAAAATGCAAATGTGGAAGCCGTCTCACTGCTGTGGTGGTTCTGCAGAACAGGAGGTTTTATTTATTCCATGCACGGCGATGAAATAATAATTTAAAAAAAAAATTTTTTTTCCCCCAATCTTTGGACGATGGTGTGACAGAGCGTCCCGGGCCTGCTCATTTTCAGCTCCGCAGTTCAAAATGTCAACGTGGATATTGTACACAATGACAACGTGACTCTTTGTAATCCTGAACAGGAGCGCCAGAATGTGAGTCAGTGCGCCCCCCCAACCCCCAACCCCCACCCCACTCCACCCCACCCCATCCACCCAGCCAACACGCCACAGTTTTGGTATCACAAAAGATTTGTATTTGTATCTGACCCCGTGCAGAGGAAGTTCACACCAGGGGAGACGTTTGTTTTAAAACAACCGAGCCCCCGGGCCCGGCCGAACAAACAGAATACGACCGGTGTTCCAGTTCCCAGAGCAACAAAAAAAAAAAGAAAGAAAAGAAAAGAAGCGGATCGCCTTTGTGTGTGCGAGGAGATCGTCTTTCCACTGAAACTTATTCTTTCTCGTTTCGTTCACACCCTATTTGCATCGACGGGCAGGTATACAGAAAGATTTACACCGTCAGTCAAATCAGGTAGCACACGGTACACGCGGCCCACTGAATCCGGCATTTAAGTGCATGCAAATGGACTCATAAAGCAACGCCGAGGTAACAAACACCTGGCGGTGTGGGACGAAGCAAACGCTCTGAAGGACAACCTCAGCTCGCAGCTTCATGATGCAAAACAAACTCCTCTTCTTTTCTCTTTTTCATTTCCCCGCCCCCCTTTTATCCCCTCAATTGTACTTTTGCCATTACCCCACTCATCCGAGCCGTCCCGGTTTCTGCTCCACCCGCCTCTGCCGATTCGGGGAGGGCTGCAGACTACCCCATGCCTCCTCCGATGCATGCGGAGTTACCGGCCGCTTCTTTTCACCTGACAGTGAGGAGTTTCACCAGGGGGATGTAGCGCGTGGGAGGATCACGCACCCCCCCCAGCCGACCAGAAGAGGCGCTAGTGCAGTGACCAGTACACGTACCCACATCCGGCTTCCCGCCCGCAGACACGGCCAATTGTGTCTGTAGGGACTCCCGGCCAAGCCGGAGGTAACACGGGGATTCAAACCGGCGATCCCCGTGTTGGTAGGCAACGGAATAGACCGCCACGCTACCCGGACGCCCCACGATCTTCTACTCCGACGCATTTCAGTATTGCAGATGTAAGGAAACCTTGCAGGCGTGCACGCAAAGTACACTTCAAGTTGTCGGGACGCCGCCAGGCCAGGCTCCCGCCCGGGACCACACCACTAAATTCAAAGACAAAACTGTTTGCCTAAATCCAAAAACCGGTGTTGGATTGACAGGTTGTCAACGTGGCTCAGGTGGGAACTGGTTCTCTAAACACAGGGTCACCACCTGCATGAGGACTTTCACGGGTTTTCCGAGGCCTGGCTGATCGGCTGGGAAGTCGCCCCGAAGAGAAAAGCCAGCCTTCAGTTTCACCCGCCGCTTTGCAGCAACACGCTAAGAGGACACGGGATCTCAGCCCGTCCCGCTCTGAGTCGCTGACTCATAGATTGCCTGGTCACCGACTGGGGCAACTGCAAAGTGTGTGAAAAAAACAACACAAAAAGAACAAGTCAACTGTTGGTTCTCCTACTGCAGACACTGAGTAACGAAGAAGACATCCACGCAGGAGGAAAACGGGCCCCTCGAGGTTCAGCGTTTCCCATCTGTGACTTTTTTGTCTTTCTCTCCGTCACAAGTTATGTAAGAGGGCCATTTCTGTTTGAAATCCAAAGCCTAAGAACTCATGCAGACACACACACACACACACACACACAAAGAGAGGCTTGACAGAACCTGCACCTCAGCCTGGCGTAGCTGGCGGCTCCGTCTGATCAGCAACTTGTCAGGGTGGATTAGTGGGTTTGTGTTTGAATGTATAC
Source organism: Lampris incognitus (assembly GCF_029633865.1). NCBI lineage: Eukaryota > Metazoa > Chordata > Actinopteri > Lampriformes > Lampridae > Lampris > Lampris incognitus. Next base: position 12,991,046 of record NC_079231.1, read on the forward strand.
ATACACGTGTGCGCGCGCGCGCGTGTGTGTGTGTGTGTGTGTGTGTGTGTGTGCTTGTGCATGTGTGCATAATTGCATACATATATGGGCGAGTTAGAAAAGTGTGTCCCGGGGGTTGTGCGTTTGTGTGCGCGTGTTTGTCAATATGCGTGTTTGTGTGTGTCAGTAGTCCCAGATTAGATGAGGCCAGCAGCCTCATCTAATCTGTGCGTGTATACGTATATATATATATATTGTGTGTGTGTGTGTGTGGGTGGGTGTGTATCTTCTTGGACAGTAGGATCTGCTGCTGAATCATCCTCATTAGATTCAGGAAGCTGCTTACATGCACTTAGCATCAGCGGATACTGTTACTCAGACATGTGGTAAGAGACGCACACACCCCCTTACCTGTTTGAAAAAACAACACTGAGGTAACTAGCCTCACATTCATACAGGAAGATGCTCACATATTTCACCGGTTTCTGCATCCACCGGGCACCTCCTTGTTTTAGCCAGCGGCATGTGACGGTCACTTGAGCTAAAACCCTGATCGCAGCCACGGTGGTCTGAATGAGATTCATAAAAGCCCCCCCCGCCCGCCCGCCCGCCGCCGCCGCCAGCAGTAACGTGTCCCGTGTCCCATTAACAAGAAAAGAGAAACCACCGCAGTAACAGAGAAGTCCCCGACACACACGGCCGTAGTAGCTGCAGGCACCCGTTGCCCTATTTATCTGTGCAGCCAGGCCTTGCAATCCCAACTTACCGCTGTTGCCCCTTTGGCAACCGACCAGTCCCCGAGCCCGGCCCAGACCGGCCCTGACATTGCAGGAATGTGCCAAAGAGAGAATCCATTTAGCACTGCTCCTCTCGTCTCGCTGAAAATTGATTAGCCTCTAATGGGGAGCAGATTGTCCGCCGCACTATCTATCTGGCGGACGCAGGAATGCGCGCGGCCCGCCAGATCCTAACATTAGCCCATTGTCTCTGTATCAGATGCTGACAGGCCGATAGAGACTGTATTGTGGAACTTGCGGTCTGACTTGATGACTATCTAATCTCATCTGCCAGTTGGCGGAGCGGCCCCGACCGTGGAATGGAAACTTTGCAGTAAACCCCGTTAAAGCCGCCGTATATCTACCTCGCATTTATTTGACTGCGCTCGTCGCTGTGACGGATGTGTCTGCGACTACCGAGATCTCTCAGCCTTTCCACTTCACCCTTTCTTTCTGCTCTTTTTCTTGGAGAGGACTGTAGTCTCTCTGACTCGCTATCCTCATAAAACTAGTTAGATCTGAGACATTTAACTCATCCGTTCCTTAACAAAAGTCACCACAGTATCCCTAAAAGGTCTCACGGCGCTCCTGCAGCGCTCGATGGGGATTTGAGAGTTATCTTATCAAACTCTCCTCTGGTTTCACAGCGGGATATAGCATGGCGTGATTTCTAAACTAGTAGCGGCATCATATTTTGAAGTTACGTCTTGATTTCAAGGGACGTTGCGTGGCGGCACGGTGGCGCAGTGGTTAGCGCGGTCGCCTCACAGCAAAAAGGTCCTGGGTTCGAACCCCGGGGTTGTCCAACCTTGGAGGTCATCCCAGCTCTTCTTGTCCTGGCGACCTGTCCAGGGTGTCTCTCCGCCTGCCGCCCAGTGACTACTGGGATAGGCTCCAGCATCCAGCGACCCTACGCAGGATAAGCGGCTTGGATAATGGATGGATGTATCTGTGCATATTGTGTCTTGTACTGTATATTTTATTCTTTTTATATTTTTCTCCTTACTTATTGGATCTATGCTGATATCTGCACCAAGACAAATAATTCCTTGTGCATCTGTACTTGGCAAGTAAAGTTTTCTGATTCTGATGTATGATATATGCAGAGGATACCGACAATGATTATAATTATGAAATGTGATTATCATTATGGCCAACGACTGTCCTCCCTGTGGATCTCTTGTGTGGGGGCAGAAGAGGCCGAGTGGTTATGGGCGGAGGGGTTTTCCGAGGGTTTCTGGTTGGTCCTCATCAGCAGAAATTCTGCCTGATGTCCATAGTTGGGAATAGTCGATTAATTTTGGAAGAGGGGAGTCAGCCATTTTGATAGCATGGCAAGTCCATCTGAGCTCATGACTACTAACACAACTGCTACTTCTAATTTAGGACGGTACGAATAATGGAGCCTATTGCACATCGACGGCTCTGTGACGTCTGTGTATGGTCCAGGCCTCGGCACCTATGCAGTAAGGTGGGGCTAAACAATGGCTTGGCAAGGCCTCCAAGTTTGGGTCAATCCATCCATCCATCAATCCATCCATGCTGTGAGGTGACCACGCTACTGCCACCACCGTGCCCCAAGTTTGGGTGCATTTGTGAAATATATACATATACTAACACACACACACACACACACACGTATATGTGCACATACATGCACACGTATCCTGTAACACAACCTGATGTGCAAACACATGGCAGATTTTCTAGAGAATCGCAAGATGCAGTTTGGATCACATGGAAGTCCCTGTTCAACTTATACCAGATCTCTTTCACACACACACACACACACACACACACACACACCCCGCCATGTCCTGCCCTGTGTTTAGACTGGACATGTGTCCTCAAACACGGCAGAGTAGTTTGGAGCAGCACTGCAGCCTGTCCTCACACCCTGCTGGAGTGTCCTTGAGCAAAATACTACATGGCCTCCGGCTCCAAAACAAGCCATTCCTTTTTTTTTTCATTGCTGCAATGAAAGAATGGGATGGCTGGTTTTAAATGTGCAGGGATGTGCAGGGATGGCCTTGGGGACATCCGTCCTCACACATATCGTCGACTCTTAAGTGTTTCACGGCAGACACAAATAACCGGAAAGCCAACGGGACCACACGTATAGCGAAAAGGAAGTGCGCGAGACGTACTGTCGACATCAAACCAAACAAATCACTCTTCACGTCCGCATTTAACAGCTCCATTCGCGTTGCTCCGTGAGAGGCAGCCCCCGAGAGGCTGCAGACTGAAGACCGCAAAGCCTCGTGGGGATTTGTTATGGCAGGCATCTGAGGGTGGGTCGGTTTCTGGGAAGTAACCCCGAATCTGACCTTTCTGAAGGAGAAGTTAGGGGGGGGGGCAGGATGAATGGAGGAGGGGTCGAGGATTCTTTGGGGATCATGCCCCCCCCCCCATTCTCTAAATGCCCCCACCCCCCTACACCATCACCACCACCCCTTTCCCTTCCCCCTCTCTCTCCCTTTCTCTTGCTCCAAGTTGATCCTTTAGTATGTCGGCTCACAACAAGCCCGTAACTGACAGCAGCGAAGAGAAATTGTCCCTCTTTATCGAATGAAAACAAGCGAGAAGACTGTCCCGGGATTCGCTCGGCGCTGGCCCTCAAAACAACCGGTGGATAGCTGGCTGCTGGAGTCAGGGTCCAGTTTCGTCTTACGCACCGTCATGCTAAAAGCAAGCTGGCAAATGGTCTTCCTTTTGGATGCAACAATTGTCAGTTGCAAACTCTGAAATGTGATACTTCACTCCCCTGAGAGGAGTCTTTTGGAGTGGCACTTGGTATGTCTGTGGTTTGCACACATGTGAGCGTGTGTGTGTGTGTGTGTGTGTTTGCCTGCATGAATAGGCACACTCTTACAACCCTCTTTCAAGGGTACATGCAATCTGGCCTGTACTCGTCTCATCCATCCATCCATCCATCCATCCATCCCTCCCTCCCTCCATCCATCCATCCATCACCTCTCCGGTTCATGCTAGGGAGATGCCCGGGCAGGGTCGTTCCTCCAACACGGCCCCGGGCGCTCCAAGGTCACGCACGCTCAGATGTCTGACATTCTCCCCTCCTTCATACCCGCCTACTCCCAGTGAGGTCTGAACTTCTCTGGAATGTGCAATTGTGCAAACAGATGCAATACAAGCCGCGATTATCTGCTGTGCCAATCTAAGCACTTCCATATGTGAGAAGGCTCACTGGAGGGAGGAGGCGAATATCTGGGGTCGTCACGTCTCACGTGCAGTTTTAACAACTTTTCACGGCGGAGCGGTTTGTTGATCGATGCCACTGTAGAGAAACACCGAATTGGAGAATTCACGTTTGGCTCCTTTTTTTTTTTTTGGTTATCTTGCGAGGAGTTCCAAGGAATGTTCTGGAAACTGGATGTTTAAAAGTTGACCGTGTTCTCGGGGGTCCCTACACACACAATTGGCCGTGTCTGTGGGTGGGAAGCCGGATGTGGGTATGTGTCCTGGTCGCTGCACTAGCACCTCCTCTGGTCAGTCGGGGGGGGCTGTTCGGGGGGGGGGCTGGGGGGATAGCGTGATCCTCCCACACGCTACGTCCCCCTGGCGAAACTCCTCACCGTCAGGTGAAAAGAAGCGGCTGGCGACTCCACATGTATCGGAGGAGGCACGTGGTAGTTCTGCAGCCCTCCCCGGATCGGCAGAGGGGACGGAGCAGCGACCGGGACGGCTCGCAAGAGTCGGGGTAATTGGACGGGTACAACTGGGGAGAAAAGGTGGGAAAATAAATCCCCCCCCCAAAAAAAATGTTGACCATGGTCAGATGTTTATTTTCACTTTCTGCTTTGCATCATCTGAGGAGGAGCGAGCTGCAGCTGTGAGTCAGCGCTTAAGTAAGGATGGATTCAGGGCCGCTGCGCTCTGACACCACATCCCACAGATCCACCCATCCGTTAAAAGGACGGCATCTACGGGTATCGAACCACCTGAAACACTATGTCTTTATCTGACTCATTTCAGAGAGCGACAAATTTTTCGAAGCAACAAAAACACTGTGCCAAAAGTTGCCCGTTGTGACGTGGCAACAGACTGTTTACCACATGCCACCAACATGTGGCTACGCCGCCGCTGTGTGGCGGGCCGCCTGGCCCGACGCCTACGCTGGCGTGCACGGGGCGGGGTCTTTTTTGGGGCAAACTGGCGCGGGAGAAAACAAAACGGTAGTGGGCGGCGATTGGAGCGCGGCCCATCGTGCCAGGTGCCAGAGCAGGTCATGTGCCAGGGCTGTGGACAAAGAGAGGGGGGAGGGGGGATGGGGGATGGGGGTTTGGCTCCGAGCTGGGCTCATGTCCAGCGTAACCCGGGGGGATGAGGGAATGCAGGCACACGTCTGACCAAGGACTTTATCTAAGGAGGGGCCTCAACGGACAAAAGGGGGCCGACAGTTGGCCGCCCCCCGACCCCCCCCCCCCGCCCCAACTCAGGCATCTGGGATTCTATTCACCCAGCAACAGTTGTCATCTATTAATGTGTGCAAGTGTTTTGTGTAATTAGACGCATCCTCACACTACACTACACCACCCCCCCCCCCACACACACACACACACACCCCAACCAAAACACAGCTCTACTGTGTTCCAAAAGTAAACGACTTTGTGTGTTTGTAATATCAGTCAGGTCTTGTTTCCTAAATGTTATCACATCATGACACTCCTGCAGGACTTCTTTATCATTTTTCGAGTTGTTTGTTATCACTGGAAGCATCTACTGCGATAAGCAGCGACTTGGCCCTCATGCCTCTGCACCTCTGCAAATTAAGACCACGGGACAACACGGTTTCACCTTTGATATTAAGATGGAGGAAACTTGGCCGAAAGGAGAACAATACACCGCAACTCAAACAATGACTCTCCCTTGAAAACAGGAAGAGCAATCAACTCCAACTTCCTCTAGCAGTAACAACAGCCGAAGCCCAGCGGGTATTCTGCTGCGGAGCGGAGCCCCCAGACACTCTGAAGCCGACTTTCTGTACCAAAGGCTACCGGATAGCACAAACACCGGCCTCTGTTGTGATCCAGGTTGCGAGGAATTTGTCCAGATGTTGTGAAGATCCACGTGAAAAACTTGATAATGCAAAATCCAGTAAAATCCAGTAGCCAAAACCTCATACATACCTCCACAAATCAAAACTTTCATGCCTTAAAATGAATTGGTGCAGCCCGTGCATGAAGTGTGCACACACACGCACACACACACTTGCTCGCACACTCCTTGGTCACCTATAATGAGATCATCCTAAGTCTGCTACATCCTTTGCTCAGCCCAGCAAAAATGACTCACGGGACTTTTTCTACAGTTGAAATTGACACAAGTAATTAAAGTCTCATTGTTTCTATTGACGGGATATTAACCCATATTGCGGCGCACACATGCGCACACACACACACACACAGTCACAGTCTAAGATTTTCTTTCTTTATCTGTGCGAAAGACTGATAGAGCGGGTAGGAACTATAGTTTCATAGATTAGATCAGCCATTAACTGAAACGGGCAGCTGTGATAAGGCCAACACATTTTCTCGTCACTTGTTTGTCTGCTGGACTTTTCCGCGTATTTCAGTGGGTCAAGGCGAGACATAATTGCTTAATACACTTAAATCGGCTCGCTCCACATTTTGATCGGTTGTCTTAAGGGCATCAAAAACTGGATGACTTCGGGCGTCCGGGTGGCGTTGCGGTCTATTCCGCTGCCAACTACCAACACGGGGCTCGCCGGTTCGAATCCCCGAGTTACCTCCAGCTTGGTCGGGCGTTGTACAGACACAACTGGCTGTGTCTGCGGGTGGGAAGCCAGATGTGGGTGTGTGTCCTGGTCGCCGCACTAACGCCTCCTCTGGCCGGTTGGGGCGCCTGTTCGGGGGGGGGGGGGGTTGGGGGTATAGCATGATCCTCCGACGTGCTACGTCCTCCTGGTGAAACACCTCACTGTCAGGTGAAAAGAAGTGGCTGGCGACTCCACGTGTATCGGAGGAGACATGTGGTAGTCTGCAGCCCTCCCGGGATCGGCAGAGGGGGTGGAGCAGCGACCGGGACGGCTCGGAAGAGTGGGGTAATTGGCCGAATACAATTGGAGAGAAAAAAGGGTGAAAAATCCAAATAGATAAATAAATAAATAAAGCTGGATGACTTCAAACTTACTCGAGCTCTGCTCAACTAAGTAGGTGACCTTGTCCTGTGCATTGATGGCTGTTCCATCCGCCCATCCTCTGAGGTCAGAAATCTAGGAGTCGTCTTAGACCGCCACGTCAAGTCTGTCACCAAATCTGCTTTCTTCCACCTCCGTAACATTTCCCGACCCCGCCCATCCCTCCCAGACCCTCATACATGCTTTTGTTACATCTCGCCTGGACTATACTGCAATGGCGTCCTATTTGGGGTGTCAGGCCCAAGCCCTGGATAGGCGCCAGTGTGTCCCGATCTCTGCAGCCAGGATCCTCACATGCACCAAACCCTGGAAACACATCACCCCTACACTGCACCACCTTCACTGGCTCCCTGCTAAATTCTGCATCGACTACAAGATCCTGCTCCTCACCTACAAGGCCCTCCATGGCCTTGGCCCCTAATACCTCTCCAACCTCCTCCTCATACACTCCCCCTTCCGCCGTCTCCGGTCCGCTGACTCTGCACTCCTCACCATTCCAACAACTAGACTCTGTACGTCAAAGAGAGGTGAGTCAGTTCATCTGGACACGTTTATTGAGAGAAACGTTTCGTCGCTCATCTGCATGGCCTCTTCAGTCTCAACTGACTGCAGGTCTCCCACCCTTATAAACAACACAGTGGCATAACGACCGAAACCAACGATCGGTTTCATATGCAATATGAATGGTTGCAATCACAGCATTGTAAGATGGCAACAGATGTACTCTTAGCCCTGCGTCGGTTCAGGGGTGGTCGTTCCCTCTTCCTCATCCTTGAAAGAGTGGCCTCTGGCCGGTAGATGGGTGTAGACTGTGGAGTCCTGGCCTGACATGTTTGCTCTCCTGTGTTGTGCCATCCTCTTGGCCAGTGTCTGTTTGGTTTCCCCAATGTACAAGTCACTGCAATCCCCCTGGCACTTAACGGTGTACACTATATTACTCTGTTGTGCCGGGGGACCCGATCCTGGGGGTGGACCAACTTCTGGCGCAGCGTGTTTTGGGGTTTGAAAGCAACTGAGATGCGATGTTTGGAAAATACGCATCTCAACTGTTTCGACACTACTGTCTACTGTACTACTCTGTCTAATATACTACTGTCTAATGTACTACTACTAGTACAACTGTCGCCATCTTACAATGCTGTGATTGCAACCACTCCCCAATCCTCTGTCAACAGTACACATGACCTTTGTAATTCTAGTTAATGGTCAAGGTAATTTGCATATGAAACCGGTCATTGTTTTTGGTCATTATGTTTATAAGGGTGGGGACACCTGCAGTCAGCTGAGGCTGAAGACGTCATTTAGATGAATGACGAAACGTTTCTCTCAATAAACACTGTGTCCAGGTGAACTGATTCAAGTTTTTTGATTTTCTTACCCGGATTATTGAGCACGCATCAAGACATTTAGACTCTGCTGTACCATGGTGGACAATCTCCGGAACGCTCTCCCGATGGCCACCCACAACTCGGACTCCATCACCACCTTCAAAGACAGACTCAGACTGACTTGTCCAGGCTGGCATTCCCCTCAGGGTTGCATGCTCCTTTGCATATATTTTCACTATTCTTGGATATAATATTCATAACTAATTCTTTTAGTGTTTGCATTACTGTTTATTGGATTTTTTGAATTATTTTTATCACTGTTTCTTGTCATTCTATACTACTGCAGTGTCCTTGGGTTTCCTGAAAGGCTCTTTGTTATTATTATTATAATTACTGAATATGAGAACAGAGAGTGCACAGTGATTTATATAAATCCCTCCCACGTTACCCCAATTTGCTTCTAGCTCGCCACGTTGGACGGCACTGACAATGTGCTCAGTCTGTGCAACACAGCACGACGAAACGAGATGCATCGCATGTGCGAGAATTAGATTTCTGCTAAACGGTCAACCGTGTGCAGCCACACGGCGAGCGAGCCGGGCGAAAACAAAGAGAGAGACAAGCGAGGGAGGAAGAGAAGGGAGGCCGACGGAGGCTGGCTGCGCATCATTTCAGCCACGTAGCCTGAGGTGGTGTGCACGTCTGTTGCCATGGAGACGGAGCACAGACCACCTTTAACTTGTTCCCCCCCCCCCACATGAAAGGGATGGCAGCCTCCGCAGCTCACCAACCACACTCACGGGGCACATTTTAGCCTTCATGTACTTTCCTCTCAGCCATTAAAGGATTCGGTTTTCTTTCACATGTTTGCATGGAAACGTGTTATTATGGGCCTCAGATCAGAACCGGCCGCCCTCACGATAAATTTAACAAATAACAAGAAGCGTGACGCAGCGTTTTTCTTCTTCTTATGTCCAGGAGGGAACTGCACATTACATTACAACGCCCTCCAAACTGCCTGCTTGAAAACGGGGGCATCAAAAGACGGGGAGGCCCGTGTGACGTAGAGGATGCGTGGTTGGACCCAGCGTGTCAGATCAATAAAATATGAGGCAACATGAACCAGAAAGGCGACATGCTGCCATTAGCCAACTAAACTCTCCGGGTAGAGTTGAGTGAGGTCGAGGCCTTCAGCCTCCCCCACACCACCATCACCATCCTCTTTTGTTATCCATCCATTACTGCTTATCTCGCTCTCAGGGTCACGGGGATGCTGGAGCCTATCCCAGCAGTCACTGGGTGGCGGGCGGGGAGACACCCTGGACAGGCCGCCAGACCATCACACACAGACTCACACCCAGGGACAATTTAGTATGGCCGATTCAGCTGACCTACATGTCTTTGGACTGTAGGAGGAAACCGGAGCACCCGGAGGAAACCCACGCAGACACGGAGAGAACATGCAAACGCCACACAGAGGACGATCCGGGACGACCCCCAAGGCTGGACTACCCCGGGGCTCAAATCCAGGACCTTCTTGCTGTGAGGCGACCGTGCTAACCACTGCGCCACCGTGCCGCCCCTCTTTTGTTATCCCTTTTCTAAATGTGAGTAGGCGGAGACAGACTACAAATGAGCGCTTACTTTCTCTTTAAAAGAACAAAACAGGAAGAAAAAAAAAACACGTTGGGTTCATCTTAAAGTTCCTTCCCACGCTTTCAGCCGTGCTTCATACACGCTACATGTGAGAGCGTCACACCACTGGGTCGCCGCTGCAGACCGACTCCTCTTCCCTTGGCTGTGCGACGTGTAATGCAATGCAAAAGTGATGCTGAGCCTTTGAGGCGATACAGTGTGAGGGGAAGTACGGCTCCCGACTTCTCCTTTTTCTACAGGGAAAGCGTACAAAAGGACTTATTCATCTGGGTTAGAAGCTCTCATGCCTCAAAGCCTGCTGGGACATTCAGCTCTCTGCGGTTTGTCCAGAAAGTGGAGTGGAAGTTGGCTGAATTTGGTGCGTGTGTGTGTGTGTGCGTGTGTGTGTGTGTGTTTCTTTACCCTCAAGAACGGGTAAAAAAATAAAAAATAAAAGGGCATCGGGGGTGTCCTGTGATTTCAAAGTGGGCTGGTGGGCAGAAGATGTACTGTTAATGTTGTGGGTCTGAGTCCAGAACTCAATCTGTGGTAAAGTCAAAACCACAATGGATTCCTTCTCTCTTCTGTTTTCCCTGCTGTCAAGTGGGAATACTAAAAATACAACTGGGACTAAAATACCCCCCGCCCCCAAGCAAAAAAAAAAAAAAGATCTGAAAAGAGTGTGGGAACTTGACCTAACCTTAAATCTGCATACACATTAGCTTGGTGTTTGGTCACCGACCGATATGAAACCAGTTCCAGATTGTACACCAATACCTTCTTTCCATTACTATGCTGAGGCCATGTGCACCACGCCTTGCTGGCAAGGAGTCATGTGCACGGCTATCGTTTATGTTTGCTAGGCTAGGCTGATGCCATGCAACGCCGTTCGTCTGTATAATGCACATGTGGCACATCTCCTCCACTGACTGCGACGGGGATTCAGACATTTTTTGTTTCTGTGATTTCAGTACATGCTGTAGGATCAATGCAGGATGCGGCCTGTCCAGGGTGTCTCCCCGCTTGCCGCCCAATGACTGCTGGGATAGGCTCCAGCATCCCTGCAACCCTGAGAGCAGGATAAGCAGTTTGGATAATGGATGGATGGATGGAATTTAAGTTTCCTTTATTAATCCCCTTGTGGAAGTTCAGTTACTGCAAATTAACCCACCCTAGCTGTGATCTGTGTAGCTAGCAGCAGCGGGCTGCCGCCTTCATGCTGCACCCGGGGACCAACTCCAGTTCTTTTCCCATTGCCTTGCTCAGGGGCACAGACAGGAGTATTAACCCGAACATGCATGTTTCTTCTGATGGTGGGGGGAAACCGGAGCACCCGGAGAAAACCCCCCGCAGACACGGGGAGAACATGCAAACTCCACATAGAGGACGACCTGGGATGACCCCCAAGGTTGGACAAACCTGCGGTCCGAACCCAGGACCTTCTTGCTGTGAGGAGACAGCGCTAACCACTAGGCCCCTGTGCCACCCATACTGGTGACATAGGTTATCAACACCATATCAGATGTGACATCGCTGGATGTGACGTGAAACTGATCACTGTCTACCAACATCATTAATTTCTACCACCTGCACGATCTGGCCGCATTCATCAAAGAACCAAAAGTCCAGAAACGAGCACGGTTTGAAATGTTCGGTGTCAAATTGCACACTGATGGAAATGCCACTGGAATGGCTTCTTTCTGTGCTCAGAACCATTTGGCCTGCTGTGATTCAACCAGTAATGACAATAACACATTATTCCCTTGATCCTGGTACATGGAACCCTCTTTTACCTTGCTTCCTTTTACACGGAGGTCAGAGCGCCAGGTAATCTCTGGTGTTGATGGGGACTCGGTGCCTTGCTCGGCAGGATGGCTCTCCGGCAACATTAACGCATAAGCCTGGGTTGTCTGGTAAAATACCGGCCTCCGTGACACTAAAAAGCAAAAAAGATGGCATAATTGTGTCTTACTGTTCGACCGAGTGATCAAAACAGCTCACTTCCTGTCACTGAGCCCAACGTGATGCGTAAATGTGGTTCTATTTATAAACTCAAACACCCAGTAGAAGCGCTTTTTTTCCCTTGACGGATCAAAAGCACATCTTCTCCAAAAATGCAAAAAGACGCATTTATTGGATGTCTTGCATGAAATATCTCTGATCTGGCCGTTCTGTAATAGTTTCTTTCGTTCATCATCAGCGATGACGGACTGCATTCAGCATCCACTCTCTTTAGACAAAACACGGCGGACAGAATTCCTCGGCTGCCTTTAAAGTGAGCGGGTTAAAGCACTGTTTGGTCTGCTGGTGACCTTGGGTGTCCTCGACGGTTGACAGGGAAGGCCGACGTAGTGTTGATGGCCTGGTTTCAACTCTCGTCCGCACCGTAGTCTAGTTCGTCCTACCTTTGTACCGACCGTTGTCTCGGCAGTTTCACTTTGACGGGTTGTAAACCGGCATTTTAAAGCATTCTGTAAATTGGGATAATGAGGAAGAAATGTGGCGGTGGGGGTGGGGGTGGGGGTACCGGGGCTGCTGCATGCCATGCAGGGTGCTGTTGCGTTATACCGGAATCTGTTTGCAGAGTAGATGAAGACGTCGGCTCTCTCAAAGGGACTGAATATGAGCGTCCAATTGTCAGCGGGACGCAGCAGGGGAAATAAAACGGCACCAAATCAATGGCATCATTATGTTCCCACACACATTTCCCTGGTGTCCTCTTCTCAGATGTGATGTAAAAGGCTGTCATGAAGGCTTGCGCTAATGAGAGAAACACCTGCCACACGATGCTTTGAAAATCTTTAGGTGTGTGTGTGTGTGTCCATGTGTGTCCATGTGTGTGTGTTCCTATCGGCGAACACGCACGTCCCCCAGTCATTATTCAATCCTCAAGACAATGACCAGAACAGTCTTCATCATAATTAATCTTCCCAGCAGACCTTGGTGTGTGCTTGATCTGTATTCAGCTGGGCTACGCTGTGTTTTAGACAATCGTAGAATCCAAATATCTCTGGAAACGGCAACGGCAGCCTATGTTGAGTAATGAGGCCTATTCGGCGTTACCGAGACCTTTGGGACCATTTAGCTTCCTTTGTAGACCGTCATTACAGTGTTAGCTTTACGGTGGTAGGACTTTTAGGGGGTCCGGGTGGCATGGTGGTCTATTCCATTGCCTATCAACACGGGGATGGCCAGTTCGAATCCGTGTTACCAGCTTGGTCAGGTGTCCCTACAGACACAACTGGCCGTGTTTGCAGGTGGGGAGTCAGATGTGAGTATGTGTCCTGGTCGCTGCACTAGCGCCTCCTCTGGTTGATCGGGGTGCCTGTTCGGGGGGGGAGGGGGAACTGGGGGGAATAGCGTGATCCTCCCACGCACTACGTCCCCCCTGGTGTCTCCACATGTATCGGAGGAGGCATTTGGTAGTCTGCAGCCCTCCCTGGATCCGGGACGGCTCGGAAGAGTGGGATAATTGGCCAAATACAATCGCGGAGAAAAATGGGGACAAAAAATCCCCCCCCCCAAAAAAAGAAAAAAGTATGACTGGTGACTGGCCAACAGGTCTCCTCGCAAATAAAATTTCCACATATTAATGAAATAGGCACGAGACTGTGTGAGTTGAAATGCATGTCCTCCCATACCGTGGGAGCTAAACGCCATCACATACTGGCTGTGGTCCAACTTCCAGGTTGGCCTACTTGTGTCGTCGGGCATCTTGTTTGGTGCTGTTGACACTACTTGGGTCTGACCTTGGCCCAGCATGAGTCATTGCCCTGCCAGTGAACATTATCACCACTCGCTAACGGGAAATAATTTTAAAAAAAAGAACACCGTGTCGAACAAACATGCATGTTAAGTCAAAACTGGATTATGGGTAGTGGAGTGGCTGATGTGCATTCTCCCACCGACGAGACTTAATTATATTCATGTCAATGTCTAATGATATAATTGTGATAGACAAGCGCTGGAGAGAATGTTTTTTCTGTCTCCGTCTCTCTGTGACCGAGGCTCAAAGCACTTAACACATGACTCATCGCCGCCTGCAGCGATGGTGTGTGTCCTTCATGGGTTTCAGTCACCCATGAGGTGTTGCACAATGAGGCCTTTTACAAGACTAGTCTGAGCAACCCGCATGCATCTTGTGTCCTATACGGCGTATGATGTAAGCCCTCAAGGGGCGTTCATTGAGCATTTACATAAGAAGTGATAGGGGAAGACTTGCTCGAAGCGACCGTGGATTGATTCTTCTTTTTTTGGCACAGGTTGAACACGCCGATAATCTCGAGGCCTCAAAACAAAGGTGATGGACTGATACGAAGGAAAGACGAGTCTATGCTTCTATCTGCTGCGCACCTGGGCTTTCACGAATGACAAGTCCTCTGGGCCACGCTGAGAGAGAGAGTGGGAGAGAGAGAGAGAACGAAGCAAGACACTGCAGTAGACAGCGAGATACAGACGGAGATTAAGATTATGATAGACAAGAAGCGATTACATTGTGAGCGAGAGACTCCTCCTCAGTAGCTTTCAGTATAAACACACTCATGACTGATGCTTGGGGAGAGACAGCGTTCACTTACCAGTTTAACCTGAAGTCAATACAGATAGACGTAAGCAACGCCGGGTGAACAGTGAAGCTTCTATCAAGGCTACACAATGCCATTCAAAAAGCTGCATCCTGACACGGGTAGGTATCAAAATTTGGCTGCTTTCGTGAAAACTGAATCATCAAGAATCAGGAATCAGGAACACTTCATTCGTCATTTCATTTCATGCACTTGTGCACATGAAATGAAACGAAATGCCGTTTCCCCCAGCCCACAGCAGTGCAGCACAGAGACAAAAACACACACTCAAAAACTATAAGAACACGCATATCCAAACTAACACTTATCCAAACTAAACAAGATCATTGTCCAGGAGAACGAACGCCAGCCAGGACGACTGTCAGAACTGCCGGTCTGCATGGGCTAGCAGTTAGCTTAGCCTGCCCCGCTTCCGCATCCTGTCAGACGGCCCTCGGTATTTCCTCCTCGGGCGCAGCTCTGGGCAGGGCCGTGGTCCCTGGGCCCACAGGACGCAGCAGACCAGGCTCTCCCAGCCGATCCAGCGCCAGCTCTCCCAGCCATCAAACGAAGACAAACTTAGACGCACACATGGACAAAGACACTGCATGGACAGTACTGGGTGAGGCCGCCACAAACATGAATTCGCGCCACCTCCTACCCACACCGGTACTGGGTGAGGCCGCTGCAAACGAGAATTCATGTCGCCATCCGATCACCTCTTGTGCACGTACACACACACCACATTAAGGAAGTGCATCTTTGGGTATTTCACTCATTTAAACCTGTGGTTCTATGGAAGCACCAATGAGAGGGGTGTAGTAATCAGACCGGTGCCTGCGCAAAGACAAGACGGATGCTATGAGACCAGGACATGTGACGCATGTGAAGCTGTGCATGCCGAGAGCAGAGCCTGGACGATGGCAAACATGGCTGCCAGGTGCAGAGGAAGGTCTCTGCAAGTTCTTCAGCACCCTGCTACAAAAGCACAAGCTGATGACAGCGGCATCTACTTTTGTCGCTACAAATACTAAATGAACGCTGTTGTGAACTGATTTTGTAGTAACGCTAAAAATAAATCTGTGCACAGATTAAAATGATGGAAATCCATTGCACGGTCCATTGCATGGAGAGATCGAGGGAAGCAGTTGTACATTATCATATCATTCATATCATTATCATTTATTGGATGTAATTTATTATTGTGTCTTTAGTGTACTACTATACTGTTTCGTTGACTATGTATTGTATGTAAGTTGATTGCAGCTGTGCACCGCACTATTGCCCAAGTCAAGTTTCCCCTCAGGGACAATAAAGTGTATCTTATCTTATCTTATCTTATCTTATCTTATCATTTCCGTGGTGCATACAGCAACTATGCAAAGAATCATGTGGCTGCAGCTATTTGAGCAATTGCTTTATCAATATTCATGTGTATGCAAAAATCAAAACAGGGGTTCAGGGTGGCGTGGCGGTCTATCCGTTGCCTACCAACACAGGGCTCGTCGGTTCGAATCCTCGTGTTACCTCCGGCTTAATCGGGCATCCCTACAGACACAATTGGCAGTGTCTGTGGGTGGGAAGGTGGATGTGAGTATGTGTCCTGGTCGCTGCACTAGTGCCTCCTCTCGTTGGTCAGGGCGCTTTCGGGGGGGGGGGGTGTAGTGTGTGGAATAGCGTGATCCTCCCACTCGCTACATCCCCCCTGGCGAAACTCCTCACTGTCAGGTGAAAAGAAGCGGCTGGCGACTCCACATGTATCGGAGGAGGCCTGTGGTAGTCTACAGCCCTCCTCGGATCGGCAGAGGGGGTGGAGCAGCGACCGGGACGGCTTGGAAGAGTGAGGTAATTAGAAAGGTACAATTGAAGAGAAAAAGGGGAAACAATCCAAAAAATCGAAACGTTGGCATAATAAAACAACTCCTAATAATCAGATTTCTCATTTGCATGTAAACATACTCACTTTAGGACGTGTCTATCCAAAGGAAGGTCAGAATACAGGGACGGTTCAAGAAGAGCGCCTCTGCAGCTGGTTAGGGGACTCACTGTCTTGCTCAAGGACACTTTAGCATGGTGGATGGATGTTGACATGGGCTTGAACCAGACCAGGTCCTCTGGCTGAACGACAGCCCCCCCCCTCCACTGTCCTGCTTCGTAGTACCGTCAAGCTAATTAAGAGAGCTAACAAGGGCATGATATGGCTGAGCTTTTTATTAAAGAGCAGGCTGTAATTAAAACAGATCTCTCCCAGGAATATCCGTGGGATTAACACCCCCCACCAACGTTATTTCATTTGGCTGCTCAGCCTCGCACAGACGCGGAGCCAAGCTTGCCTCAAGTTTACTTTTCATAAATTAAGGTTTGTTTTTGCTTTTCTTGACAAGTTGACTCAGGCTAAGAGGGGCTCTATCATAAATTCACTGCGTTTCATGGGGCTGTCAAAGCAGGGGTGTAACAATCAACCTTACCGGGGGCCATATTGAGACATAAAAATCCCATCAAAAGGTGTGACGGTTCATTTGTACATGAATGCTTCAAATGACCTTTGATCAACTGTAGACTTAAACACCTCACCAACGGCAGACCTTTGCTAGCACAGCAGACGAGTGTATGCATGAGCAGAGGTTGATAGACATATCTTGATGGACTTCATATTATCTAATGGGTTTTTTCTTGATGCAACTGTGATTGTTGTTATTGCAACACTACTACAAGAAATAAGAGGATTGTGTTACCTGTATTTACACTAGCTATTATGACGTGAAAGGCCTTTCAGGTGCTTCAGCATGAAGGAAGTCAGCATATAAGCAATGCAAACGCAAGTCAAAGGGACTGGATGCCATTTTCACCGCTAAGAAATCATTTGTACAGATTGTATACTCTGCCATCATGCTAAGATCAGAGGCTAAAATGGGCTGCATGCTCTTCCTTTCAAACATGCTTTTAGCACCTTTCACTTTTACAAGCATCAATAATACATGGTGAACACATTTCTGTTGAAGGCTAGATTAAGGTGAAGATCCTTTACACCTATAACCACCCCCTTTTAAGAAATTCGAAAGACAAACCACCAGATTTGTCGTCGTCCAAGAATCTTGTGTTCATCTTAAACTAACCTGGGTCAAGAAACCGAAAGAAAAGCACCGAAGCTGTTGCAACAGCAGCATCTCTGCAGAGGAAGAGGATGGAGAATGAGGCAGAGAATGGCCCAGACCTCTCCCCTCCGGCGAGGGTGGAAACGTCTCCTCTGCAGAGTGGCAGGCAAAGCCTCCCTGCTCATTGGAAATGTCAACGCTGTCGTGTCATATAAGCCCTAGGGAGAGCAGTCGCTGTGAGAGCTTCTCTGTGTTTGCACCTCCCGTTGCCGTGTGGAGGGCGTGATGAGACGCACCGATGCCTGAGGTGACTCACACACTCTTGACAGCCAGGGACCGACAAATAAGCATGCATGTAATCTAGTATCTGCCCCCACACACACAAACACAAATTTATACACGTTCTCATATACATGGATGTGCATGCAAATACAGGGAGGCACAGAGGCACATACATACACACTTAGGGCAGGGTTAATTTCTGCAACTATTTGAGATTTTGTCTTGATAGGTAAAAATTGATAGTTTGTCACGTTTAGTCATTTATTTAGTCATTCATCTTGATTTTAGTCTAGTTTTAGTTCCATTATATATATATATATATATATATATATATATATATATATATATACTCTAGTACGCTTCACGGGTTCATTCAGTCCCCCTATGTCCCACGAGATTATTTTGATGGAGCCTCTCACTCTCACTGAACTGCTTGGGTTATCTGTCATAACAATCTCTGAAATTGCCCTGTGATGGCCTGGCGTGCGGCCCAATGACTGCTGGGATAGGCTCCAGCATCCCGCAACCCCACTTGGGATAATCGGCTTGGATAATGAATGAATGAATGAATGAAACAATATATACATATATATGAGAGTGAGAGAGAGAGTTAAATGTATATTTCATTGTACAGGCTGTGGCAAAAAAAATCCTCATGAGTGATGATAAAGCGTCTATCTATCTATACTACATATTCGCTGTGGGAAGATGGCGCCGCGAATTCACATTTGCAGTGGCCTCACCCACTACCGTCCACGCAGCGTCTTTGTCCGCGTCTGCGTCTAAGTGTTGTCTTCGTTTGATGGCTGGGAGAGCTGGCGCTGGATCGGCTGGGACAGAGGGGTAGGCGAAGATAAATGCTAACCGCTAGCCCATGCAGACCGACAGTCGCGATAACGCCGAGGGCGGCGGCCTCACCTGGCGTTGACTGTGGTGTTTTTGATGTCGTCGTGTGGAGTTGCGGGGAGGTGTGTGGAGGGTGTCTGGCTGGGAGAGTTGGCGCTGGGTCGGCTGGGAGAGCTCGGTCTGCCTCGTCCGGTGGGCCCCGGGGACCACACCACGGCCCCTGTCTGGAGCTGCGCCTCCCGAGGCGTTATTATGGATCCCACTGCTTTTCTGGGCAAGACTAGGAAGACCCGCCCCTACTCTACCTCTGATTGGCTAACCCTATCCCTAACCCCGCCCTAACCCTAACGCCGAGGGCGTTCTGACAGGACACGGAAGTGGGGCGGGCTAAGCTAACTGCTGCTAGCTTGCGGTTCCGACAGTCATCCTGGCTGGCGTTCGTTCCCTTGGACAGTGATTTTTTTTTTGTTTAGTTTTTAATTTTTTGTTTAGTTACTTTAGTTTGTGTTAGTTTGAATATGTGTGTTCTTGTAGTTTTTGGACGTGTTTTTGTCTTTGTGTTGTACTGCAGTGGGCTGGGGGAAACGGCGAAATGCGAAATGCGAAATGACAGTGTTCCTGATTCGACCACTATAACGAATGACAGGATGACCCACTTACTGTTGGCGACTTCGTAAATGTCTCTTTACATTGCAAGTGTTTTGTTGTTGTTGTTGTAACATCTTAATAACGGAAGTATCGACAAACCACATCCGTTTTCCTAATTCGTGTTTGTTAAAAAATCAGTTTCCCATATGTGCGTCACGTACTGCCATGTTTGTAGTCTTCTAACACATGCCCTAAAACTACAAATACGGCGACGCTATACTTGTTGCTTAAAATGGCATCCTTTGTTATAGTTTGTTTAAAATTTAAACAATTTACAAGTGAAACGTACGTAACAAACGGGGAAGGCTTAGCTACATATTCATATTTTATGCGACATTTTCCATGACTTGTCATAGTTCAGTAAGACGAATTGACTCGCTCTCTCTCTCTCACCACACACCTAAATGTACAATTTGAGTTACCAATCATACACACTTGCTCCCATTCAACAACTCAGAGTCAATATTTTCTGTTCGCATGAGCAAAACCAACCCCTAATCACGTGACAATGAAATCGATATGCCTTAGTCTGCCATGCTTATATTCACTGTCCATTCAACACCATTGATTCTGTCCAGTGCTGTAACTAATGCATCACAGGCGATGGAGAATGGTCAAAACCATTTAAACATCATTGATCTGGGCCCCAAGAGCACATCTGAGATAATCAACCCCTTCAATGGACAGAGCACGGCCTGCCACAGGAAAAGCCACTCTGTCTTAACAAAGAAACCAAACACCTTAATAAAGTAGCAACCTCAGCTGTTCTTTTAGATTAAGTTTGATGGTGCAGTTATTGCTCAGAGAAGTCTGCGTGCGCCAATGCATCGTTCTTATTTGGTTAATTGGAGTCACTCGCTGTATTTTAGGATGTTGTCAAAAGTCTTGAAATGACGAAACTGCACAATGAAAGACTACACCTGACGAGACCACTTGGGTAGGTGTATATCTCACATGCTGTAGTTACATCTCATGAGGTCAAGCGACCCTTATGACACCACGGCACATACCTCATGTGCTTGTCATTGCCTTGCTGTAAAAACTGACTTGTCATACGCCCATGAGAAAACACCAGGGGTAATGTGAAACAGAGCTGTTGCGGTACAGCCTTTCTTCCATGGTCTTTCTTAATGCAGCAGACACATATTAGGACACGTGAGACACACACACAGGTACAGAAACATACAGGTCAACTTGCGTCACAGTATACTTGCGTGGTAGCAGCTAATACTAGCAAAGCCACCATTTTATCTGTATGTTATATCATTGCAAAGGTATGTCTTTATGCATGCTCAATGACTCATTGCAAAGGTAATTCATACTTTGCATTCAAAACGTGTGTTGATGGCAAAAACAGCTGCAAATGTGATCATTTCTATTGCTCATCCAGTCTGTCTCATAAAGTAAAATAAAACAGAATAAAAAGTAGACGTATAGATTTGGTTCACCAACCCTCTAATTGGTAACGGGAATGGATAAATGTGCACCCTGCCTGCTTCCTTTTCCTGCCAGGCCCTGCCTGCCTCAGTTTGTGTTTTTCTGTGTTGCAGGCATGACCAGCTTCCCTCAGTGTAACTACGAGGTGATGATTAAAGATAATGGTCAGGTACTAACAGGTCTGTGTGGATGGAAGCCACATCTTGCTGCATCTCCAACAGCACGTGTGGCGCTGGGCGGGTGGTTGCCATGGAAATGCCATCCAGACCCGCTGTTCCTCCCTGGCAGTGAGTGATAGCAAGATAATCGGCTCAGACGCTGTCGCCTCTGTGGAAATCCAACTAGTGCCCTCATACATTCATTGTGAATACTGGAAAATATTGGGACTAAAATGATACCTTTAAACTGTGTAAACGGGTTACACTTAAGCAGTGCTGGTATCCAGTGCCAGCCTTTGTTGTAGTTTTTTTTTTAAATCACGTAATTGTTTGTCTAAATCTAAGCCTTACGCTAGCTGCTTACACTCGCCCCCCATCCATCCACTTAAGTGCGGGGACATTAGAGCGCTGACCCACAATCCCCCTGTGCAACGGCCTGTGAAAAGCTAGCAGGGTGTCCCCATCGGTTTGCACATGGGAACTCGGCAGCCATTAATCAATCAACCTCCACATTAATCAGGCCAGCAAGCCGAGTCCAGTTTCAGTCTGCGTAAAACGCCGCATTCACGGCTTTGTTTGACAACAAAGACCACTGGACAGTACAAGACTATTAAATCTACCAACAATAGAGGTCTTTCTTTGGCGCATGCTTACCCAGGAGAAACATTGGGTAGCACTATCCAGGAGGATAACACGCCTCTGACCAACAAACCAGGAAGTGACTCAGCAACAGCTGTTGCCATGGGTTACCGAGCAGGTCACCATAGGGAGGCTGACAAGGCAGCGTGAAACGTCTGACCCCAACGCGCCACGACTCCGCCCATCTGCCCCCTCCGCTACACTCTCTCCCTCACTAAGTAGACCTATCGCACCACACCGACCCTGCATTAAACTACCGCACTGTGCTAATTAATACTGTGCGAGAGAGAGAGACAGAGAGACAGAGAGGGAGAGGGAGGGAAGGGCCCGGGTCCAGTGTCTGTTTCCGAGCTAGGCCACTAACCTCCGTATCCACCCCTCCTCCTCCTCCTCCTCGACACAGATTAATGCCTTATTAAGAGTAACTGACTTAACACCAATCCACTTACACTAACATGTACGATTAACGGACAAATATGTGGCCGCCTGAAATCGACTGCAGCGTCAGCCTCGGAGATAGCTTATTATTTGAATAATCTCACTCGCGAGGGTAAACTCCCCCATGACATTGTCTTGGGAGAAACAAGACTCACTCCCAAGGCCATAGTGTGTATTCGTCACAGGCAACCTACATACCAAGCACTGATTCACTGACGGGTTTATGGCTGCTGATGTACGAGCATGAAAGAGTGTCTTGAAATTTAGCCGTCTTGTATTTCCAACATCTGAACACTAATTTTCTATGCAATTGCTCTCAAATAGTTTAGTCGCCCCGCTAAATATGATACAGATCTTGACACTGACTGCCCCCCCACCCCACCCACCCCCCCTGAGCCAGACTAGACACCACAGGCCCAAATTTCTATTGCAGAAAGATGGCCGCCATTGCATATACATTCCATGTGCAGGAAATTACAATTATGTCATGCTAATACTATTAGGGCTTTGCAGGCGAGGGCTAATTTAAGGATGGAGGCAGTTGGGCCAGGTAAATCTCCCACTGACACTACACTCTGTCCTGTAGGTCAGGGCACAGTGCACACAAACATTTAAAAAAAAAAAGCTAATCAGATTTGTCAGGCAACTGATAAGTACTTTTGGGTGTGCTGTCGGAGACCCGGTCACGTATATTTATACACACACACACACACAAGTAAATGTTATCTGATGAGGGCCAGCCATCTTATCTGCTCTGATAACGTTAAACATGAACAGGGTTAGCAAAATATAGCCCACTCCCTGGATTGCACACAGACATTGAAGAAAGAAACCATTTAGTGTGAGATAATCATTAGCGTCATGAGTTCTGCAGTTATAATAATCACAATTTAATCCACCAAAAGTAGACCATGGGATTATATGGAGTGCAACAAGACATGTCTATGGACCTCTTCCCACACGTGCACACTTCATCTCCTGTACCGGCAAATCTGTTAGACTTTTAAACCCTTTAATTGCGCAAAAGCCTCATCCCTTAAGCAATGGCTAAGAGACATCTGGAGGGTAATGTGGAAGTGAGTTGAAAGCAGGTGAGCTGGCATTTATTGGCTAGAGGAAGTTCGCTGCAAAAAAAATTAATAT
This sequence comes from Lampris incognitus, assembly GCF_029633865.1. Lineage (NCBI taxonomy): Eukaryota > Metazoa > Chordata > Actinopteri > Lampriformes > Lampridae > Lampris > Lampris incognitus. The sequence goes on from NC_079231.1 coordinate 13,014,190, forward strand.
ATATTTTAAAAGTGTGTCTGTGTGCGAGGATCGGTGTAATCGGTGAATGCTTTGTGTTTAAAAACATCCGGAGAAGCCCAGTGCAATACACATTGTAGTATCAAACTCTTTTTTTATTACAACATTTCACGGTTTTCCATTACTGGTAATGGTTTGTGGCAAAATAACATGACTGCTGGGACGTTACAAAACTCCAAAGAATTTTAATCTACGGTTGAAAGCGAACACATGGAATCAGTTTCCAGTATTATTTTTCTTTCCTCATTTGAGACAATTCAGAGACAGGGTGCAACACAAAATAGCTATCCCGAATGACATTTATAAAAAAAGGGTCAAATACAGCGGCAAAAATATCAACGTAAATTATTAAGTCCATTTGTGTATTTCCCATATCTGGGTGGATCCCATTATTATTTTTCATCCTTGTGTCAATAGAAAAGGAAATACGGTGACAGATAACGGTATCAACTTTTTTTAGGTATTGTGATTTGACCAGCGTAAATACTAATAGGTTGTGCATTTCCGAAATTTAGAAAAACCAAAAAAAAACCAAAAAAACCCAACCAAACCTAGAGAAACAAATCAAAACAAGAAACGCGCAGTCGCCTCAGTTTTGGTGCGACGGCAGCCGCACAGGAAGTTGGATCCTGGCGAGACGGTTGATGAGCTTCATGGGGACACAGGCCACGCCCTGTCCCCTAAGGGCCCCCTTCGGCTGCACATCGACGATGGAGGAGGGCGTGGGTGGGATGGGACCATGCACCCTCGGGACTGAACTCTGCACTTTCCATTAGACACGGCTTCCTCCATTTCCACATCGGCAGGACGAGTGTATCACTTTGACCTGGTAGTAGTAATAGTAGTAGTGGTAGTAGTGGTGGTGGTGGTGTGGTGGCGGCGGCAGTGGTGGTAGTTGGCGGTGTTGCAGACGGTGCCAAAAGCCCCCTGGGAGTCGACGTCATCCGTTCGCAGGCTGTGCTGGCTTGGTTGTTGTCGTCGTCGTTTCATAATTTCGGTTACAAAGTTATACAGCTAAAAAGAAGTGACTGAAAAGAAGGCAATGCGGGAGGAAGGTGGGGATACAGTGCATGACTGGGTGGGTGGGGGCTTCACGACGACGCCTGCTTCTCCTGTTCAATGGCTGTGGAGTGAGGGGGGAGAGAGAGAGAGAGAGAGAGAGAGAGAGAGAGAACGGGGGGGGGGGGGGTAAGATATGAGATTTCTGCTACGCAACAGCTCAGTGATGTCAGTCAAATGGTAACCAACGATGAGCGCAGCCCCGTAACGTGTCATCACTCTCTAACCATCAAAACCAGTGCAGGGAAGTGATGCAGAGACGGGGCAAATGTGACTGCACATCTGTGTGTGTGTGTGTGTGGATGTTAACAACAATCCTTACTTTCTTTTGAGGGCAGGGGGTTCTTCTCCTGCGTCTCGATCTTCTTCAGCTTGGTCTTGTCGAAGTTGGTGACCTCGTCCATGCTTGGCTTGTCAGACATGGTTGCAGGTAGTCTGTCGGAACAAAAAGCAAAGCGGTGCAGTTGAGCCACATGCGCAGCCACAAAATGTGAAGAAGAAGGAAAAAAAAAAGTCAAATGCGCAAACTTGGCTGCCTACGTCTCCTTTTCTTTTGTTCGCCCGCAGCTCTGCCCAGTGCCCCCCAATGCGAGTTGACTCCCGTCCCGTTAGTCCACGTTACACAGAGCGGGACAAACCCCACCAGACAATGAACGGGGGGGGGGGGGCACGCGAAGGCGTTCAAACGCGTCCATTTACATAACAATAGGAGTTCCCATGCCGAGGAGAAGGACGAGAGAGAGAGAGAGAAAATAGCCGCCTATCTTCCGACTAACTTGGCAAATGGGCGCCCAGCTCTTTCTACGAAGAATAAAACGACACAATCCAGATTAAAGCCGCGATCCGTGCGAATACTGTTTCGTTAAAAATCGACCCGAGGGACTTTTCCACGTGCGCACCCTCCCTCCACAGGGAGCACGCAGCGCAGCCTGAACAACCACCGCCCAAATTGGCTTAATGCGCGAGACCTTCTGCAGCCGCGCCACTACGTCCGCCGGCAAACCCACCGCATAATGCTGCAGGCGCCACTAACAAACGCATTCACTACCCTGGCACACGGAAATTGTTTTGTTTTTTTGTTGTTGTTGTTTATAAAGGAACAGCGCAGCTTTCCTCATCCCAGCCACGGAACTCAAAACAAAGGAAGGGGGAGAAAAAAAAAGAGTTTTGGTATAAATCAAATCTGTTAAAAGACGCATACGCGTGTCAAATCTCTACCACCGTCCACGCCTCACCGCCAGCCGACTTCGTTAAATACAACTGCAGATTGCGTCAGCTCAAATAAACCTGTTATCACATCATCTTTTGTCCTCGGTTATCCATCTCGCAGACCCCCGCATCTAAGGGTACCGGCCCCTGATCAGAATTTGACAGATAATTCGCAAGAGTTTCTGCTCCTTCTTTTTTTTTTTTACAGTAGTCTAACCCTATTGTCTGTCGAGATAAACTTATTTCATTGTGCTTACCAAAGTTCGACTGATAGAAGACTGTTCTCGGTTGCAAAGCGTTGCGGCACTGTGGCGCGACTTTGCGCAGGCATTAAATATAGTCAGAAATATGCAAAACACGCCGTGACGTCACCGGCGAGATTTCGTCTCCCCCTGCTGGAGAGTGCAAGAACCTACACACCACCGACGCTGTCCAAATCCAATTCTCCAAAAAAGTGTGACCAGCGTTAACAGCACAGGCGTGATCATTGTTTATGCGCATTTAGGATAACTGCGTTGACGTAAATTGTGTTCGGCAAGTTTGATCCCAGAACAGATTAGCCGACTTGTGACTTCTTTGTCCCAATCCATCGTCTCTGCCACAGCCTCGTCGTCTTGGCTGGGTGTAGATTGGCTGCCACCTGGCGGACATTCTACGTATCGCCCCCAATGTGATCTATGTCCTTTTCAACCAGGTGAACCGCACCCAATGTTATTAATATAATAAAGTCATGTGTCCACAGGTGATACTGTAAACATATTTATGTGTATCAACTTCCTTGAGTGATTAGAAGGACGTGGGTTCCAGGTAGTCTAACAACTTTATACAGTTTCTCACATCACCTTTATAATCATCCATCCATTAACCGAACCGCTTATCCTGCTCTCAGGGTCATTGGGCAGCAGGCGGGGAAAAACCCTGGACAGGCCGCCAGGCCATCACACAGGGCACACACACACACAGGGCACACACCTAGGGACAATTTAGTAATGCTGATTCACTTGACCTACATGTCTTTGGACTGTGGGAGGACACTGGAGCACATGCAAGCGCCACACAAAGGACGACCCGGGACAACCCCCAAGACAAGACTACCCCGGGGATCGAACCCAGGACCTTCTTGCTGAGGCAACCGCACTAACCACTGCGTCACCGTGCCTTTATAATCAATTAATTTAAATTTGTTTTAATCGACAGCGGTGTATTCTGGTGCCCTTTGTTCACTATTATAGGAAGGACGGCATTTTTAACCGGCATGCTTGCCCACATTCTAATGTAGCTATAAATTGCATGTGTTTATAAATGGAAAAACATTGCATTTTTTGTCTCTTGCATTATTTAAGCCTGTATTGTTGCAATATTTTCAAGTTGGGTTCCTACTGCACAGTTCATTTTCCCTGTGCAGGTTAATAGTTGGTCGCATCTTACTATGGCTAAGGCAAAGCCTCGGATGTTTTCGGTACCACTGGCAGCACATTACCAAATGAATTACCCGGATACTACATGTTAACACAAAACAGACCCGGAAAAACGTTGGTAGAGAAAAGACAAACTGAGAGCATCGATTTTATCCAAGCCAAAGCTTTATTGTCAACTGACAATTTGAAGTATGTGTATAAAAAAGTTTTCCCACCACCTACAGATGATGAGTGAATCTTGCCTCCTTCAGACAAAAGCTCCTTGCGGGTCGACATTACTGAAAATCAAAACCTTTTGTGACCTATATTTCTTGACTAAAATAAAACAATAAAATCTACTTCTTGGCCCTTTAAACTCATCAAAATCATGAATTATTCACCCATTTAAACCTCCCGTTTATCCCTTTCCCCCCAACCCAACCTGAACAAGAGATGTGAAGGTCGGCCCTGGTTTAACTTCAGTTCTGGCACAACGAGAACCTGCACTCAGGGAGGCTTCTGTAATACTGGTCTGCTGCCACTGGGCGCCAGAGGCAGATTCATGTTTGGGATGATGGCCGCTAATGACACTGCAGATGGGAAAATCTGTACGGGTTAATAACTGCAGAGGTTAAGACTGCATCAGCACACACAGGAAAAGAAAACACTCGTTCCACTGGTCTCTTGTTAATAATGTGAACACTGACCAAAACTTTATGCCGAAATCTAGGGCAGAATGCCGAAAAGGCCGAGCCTGCACACCAATTAGGCATCTTATTTTCACTCAATCTTCTTTTCTTTCTTTTTTTTTTTTTGGGGCATCTGTCATCATATGAGCTTGCACTTACATTACACACTGGTGGTGGTTGAGGTGAGTTTCCCCCCCTTTCTATGTGAAGCGCTTTAGGTATCAAAATAAAGCACTATATAAATTTAACCCATTGTTATTATTATTATTACTTAACTCTTTGCAGGCTTGTTCTGGGCGCATATGTGTTTTTATCTTGGGGAAGTTGACAAATTATTAATCTTTTATGCCCGAGTTTTAACACTCCTGGCTTGAATTAAAGAGACACTTGTAATTAAAAGGGTGTGTTTTATACCAGCACCGTTTTTTCCCCAATCTTTGCAAAGCACAATGTTCTGAAAACATCCATCACCACATCACAACATGGAATGTTCCAATTATAATGAATTCAGCATGAGATACAAATACACAATGTTAGCTGATGGACCCTTTGGTTCAAGTGATGGCCAAGACCTTGATCTCTAGGGTGGCGAGATTGAAACTGGGCGGAAAAAAAAAGAAAGGGGCATACAAAATATTGAATCTCATAAATACAAAGTTGCTGGTCTTCAAGGAAAGAAGTGATGAGTGGCTCTGTCTCCAAGGCGGAAATGTCAACGGATGAGTGGGCGTGACCTTGACAGACGACTGTCACGTGGGATTGGCCAGAACCCGTCAGGCCATTGAGAGACCTTCCAAAGGATATGTGGCCAAAGGTGCGAGCTGAGATTGGACCAAGAGGAGAGAGAAAAGGAATCGGCCCCTCTCCTCCTCTCTTTCTACAAGGGCACGTGGCTGAAGAGGTAGGACACTGATTCGCCATTGTGGGTTCTCCTGATTGCCTCCGCCAGGATCATCGAAATATCAATCACCTAAAAAAGAAGAAGAAGAAAGAAACGCAACAAAATGATCACATGAAAATGAGCAAATGACGGATGAAAAACAAATATTTTTTTTTTTTAAATGCAGAGAGAACAGACAAAGAGAAGGGAAAGAGTGGAATAACATCTAAAAGGGAATAACTGGAATGAAATGAACCCCATATTATAAAACAATAACTTCACTGAAATATACCAGCGGTCCATTAAATGTGCAATACTTACTCAAGTACCTGTAGCAATAACTCATAATAGATCACAAAGTGTGATGCCCGTCCTCAAGATGTCTCACACCGAATGCAAACCCCCCCATTACACCTGTTTTTGACAGTAGTTTTAGGGCTGACCACTGCTCTCGATGGTTTTCTCGCTGCGCGTGAGTACAAGGCTCCAGGTTTCATTTCAGTGAGTGAAGGCAACGTGTCACATGAAAAAAAAAAAAAAGCTCTTCATTGGCTAAAACCAACCAGGAAACGGGAGAACAGGAAGTGCTCTCTGTGTGCCGCACCTGTATTTTTGGGCACGATTTCATCTTCTCCTCCTGCGGGATGGTGTTGGTCACCACCACGGCTTCAAACGGGGCGTTGTTGATGCGAGAGATGGCTGGACCGGAGAAAATGCCGTGTGTGAGAATGGCGTAGACTTTAATTGCCCCGGCGTCGATCAACCTCGAGGAAGGGAGAAACAAACAAATAAAAAAAGTTTAGATTAATGAAATCTTGGGGGGGGGGGGCTGACAGAAGATCCTGACTCAACTAAAACAGATACACACGAGGGATGCACGATGATATCGGCACGACATCGGCCGATAAAAACTTAAGAAGTTAATTATCGGCAGATATGAAAATTTCTGCCGATGTGCTCGGCTAGTAACACTACCATTTTAATTATGCATCTCTCCCCTCCCCCTTTTCTCCCCAATTGTAGCCGGCCAATTCCCCACTCTTCCGAGCCGTCCCGGTCACTGCTCCACCCCCTCTGCTGATCTGGGGAGGGCTGCAGACTACCACATGCCTCCTCTGATACATGTGGAATCGCCAGCCGCTGCTTTTCCCCTGACAGATAGGGGTTTCAACAGGTGGACGTAGTGCGTGAGAGGATCACGCTATTCCCCCCAGTTCCCCCTCCCCTCTGAACAGGCGCCCCGCCCGACCAGTGGCGCTAAGTGCAGCGACCAGGACACACACCCACATCCGGCTTCCCACCCGCAGGCACGGCCAATTGTGTCTGAAGGGATGCCCGACCAAGCAGGAGGCAACGCGGGGATTTGAACCGGGATCCCCGTGTTGGTAGGCAATGGAATAGACCGCCACGTCACCCAGACACCCAAAGATAATGTTTAAGACGGTCAAGGGGATTTGTCGGGGGCCTGAGATCAGTGACATTTCCCTTACATGCTTGTTAGATCCTAGCACCGCTACAAGGTTTGCCTGTCACACTGTAAAGAGGCAACACAATGACCGAAAAGCAAACTGACTTGTCGGCAGCGTGGCAGATGGTGCCGCACGTGTCGGCCATGTCGTCTACCAGGATAGCCACTCGGTCCTTGACGTCACCCACCAGCACCATGCGGTCCACCTCATTCGCCTTTTTTCTCTCTTTGTGGATGAGAGCGAACTCCACATTCAGACGGTCTGCGATGGATGTCACGCTGGACAGCGATACAAAGACAGATGGAAAAATGATAGGAAAAAAAAAAGGAAAAAGAGGGAGATTTTCAATGTCTGTTACAACTTGAATGAATTACTGACAGAACACATTGGAATGGTTTTACTGTAGTTGTCACCGGATGACTTTGTTGACACAACGAAAGCCTTGGAACTGGATCAACTCTGCACAATAGGTAGTCCAAGATAAACAACTGCCGTTTGTCAAGATTTTACCCAAAATTTCACAACAAGCTCAGCAGCCTTGAAATGCTGTGACAAAATTCTAAAATTGAATGAAGCCTCTAAAAAAAAAAAGAAAAGACATCAACTGTTGTAAATGATACCGGGATGGCCATACAAAGTCAAAAGATGGTACTTTTTTTTTTTTACATAAAAAGTATATAAAAAGTTTTTTTATATTTTTGGGCGGCACAGTGACCCAGGGGTTAGCGCTGTCGCCTCACAGCAAGGTCCTGGGTTCAAGCCCCGGGGTTGTCCAACCTTGGAGGTCATCCCAGGTCGTCCTCTGTGTGGAGTTTGCATGTTCTCCCCGTGTCTGTGGTGGGTTTTCTCCGGGTGAGAATCCAGCACCTTTTTACAATGTGGAAAACTTGACTATCAGTCGAACTTGATAGTGTACTTCACAAGACTATAATTCTGCCATTTGCACAAAGGACAGCTCCAATCAAGTTATAATGTGCAGGATAGCACTGCCACCTAGCTGTGACAACATACCGCCCTTCAAACCGCTGCTTCCTGGATGTGTGTGTGGACTCCTATAAAATAAGTAAATAAACAAACAAACAAATAAATATCTGTGGCCATCTTTTAACTCATGTTAGTTACCGTTTTGCGCCGCCTGCATCCGGGGACACAATAATACAGTTCTTCCACTCGAGAATGTTTTCTTTAATCCACTGAAGGACAGCAGGCTCTGCGTACAGGTTGTCCACAGCAATGTCAAAGAATCCCTGGTGGACGAAACAAACCAAAGTCCATTTTTTATCGTGATGGAAAGGGTGTTGCAACCAGTCACCCTAATGTTTAAAAATAAGCTCCCACTGAGTCCAATATTAGCTACATATCTAAAAAAAAAAAAGAAAGAAAAAAAGTCATTCCATCTCGTGTCCCGTCAAACTTTTTAAGCCAATGTGATAACTTCCCAGGGGACAACGTCTTAAAATGAGGCTGATCTCTCTTGTATCAAGGATTTGTTGACAACATTCAAAATCACGTTACACTGGGATGAGTGAAATTCCATCTTTTCATTTAAAAGCCACTTGTTATCTCCTTATTTTCGTTTTTGGACCCCCCCCCCTTTTCCTCCCCAATTGTACTTGGCCAGATCCGGGGAGGGCTGCAGACTACCACATACCTCCTCTGATACATGTGGAGTCGCCAGCCGCTTCTTTTCACCTGACAGTGAGGAGTTTCGCCAGGGGGACATAGCACGTGGGAGGATCACACTATCCCCCCCCCCCCAACAGGCACCCTGACCGACCAGAGGAGGCGCTAGTGCAGTGACCAGGACACATACCCACATCCGGCTTCCCATCCCCAGACACGGCCAATTGTGTCTGTAGGGACGCCCGACCAAGCCGGAGGTAACACAGGGATTCGACCTGGTGATCCCCGTGTTGGTAGGCGACGGAATAGACCGCTATGCTACCCAGATGCCCTTGTTATCACTTTAGAAGAAAACAATACTGCATTTGGTTAAAAAGTCCATGTGGAGGATTTTTGGCTTTCTACATTTTCACAACCAAGTGCTTCACAGTGCCCCAGGTGACCATTGTGAGCAGGAGCGGGAGTGTAGTTCTGCTCTTGAAATGGCAATTTCATCAAGACGGCATTTGTGTGTTTATCACAAACATGCCAACGATAAGATTCAAGAAGTAACGGGTCGGGGCGCCTCCGTAGCCGAACGGTTACAGCAAATACTACACGGTCGCTGGTTCGATTCCAGTTGGTGACCTCTGTTGCATGTCCCCCCCCCCCCCTTTACCCCATTTCCTGTCTGCCTCTTCACCATCACTGTCTAATAAAGGTGAAATTGCTAAAACAAAAAAAGAACAACAGGTCAAAAGGCCTTCATTTGCTGTGAAGGCGTGCGTACCCACCTGGATCTGAGAGGCATGGAGATCCATGGTTATGATGTGGTCGGCGCCAGCCACAGACAGCATGTTGGCTACTAGCTTGGCTGAGATAGGTGCGCGACTCTGCAAAAAAAAAAAAAATAAAACCCCAAAAAAAACATCATCTTTCAGGACAGGTCACTAGAAATAAAGAGACTGTTAAATTTAACATAAAAATGAAAAATAAAAAATAAAAAAAATGTCCAGACAGATGTTTTAGAGATAAACAACAAGAACTATCATTATCACGGGCATTCAGATCAAATACATTTTGTGCACTTTCAACTCAAATTGTACCTTCAGTGCTCGTCTCAAAATCTGTTCTGCTCCGTTAACTTAAAGTCACACTTTATCAGATATATTTTATGAAAGGGCCTTTCCATGCCTTAAAAATCAATGACAAGATGAGTAACAGGAAGTGACTGAGGGGGAGAGGTTTGATGTCTTGCTCAAGCTCAAACTCATGACTGTTTTATCACAGAGCGGCCACCAACAACTAGATCATGCTGCTCTCCCTCAGCCGTTATCTCCACCCCTATAAATGGGATAATACGTGACAACAGGTCTCGGCTGGTTCTGTTGACAAAACTTTCGGCTACCTGAAAGAAACTCTGAGCCGGTTCTGTGTAAAAAGGGGCGCCGGCATGAGGACAAACTGCGAGAAGGGCAGCTTTCCCTGGGGAAAGGAAAAGATAAAACTGACCACATGCTCGCTGCAACACTTGCATGGGTCGAACTGAGCAGCTGTGTATTAAAGTCTGAAGTCTCCCACTGATAAAGAGATTAGTTGTCGGCTTGGCACAGCGGCCCTCTTATTTGGCTATTCAACTGGCAAAACATAACCTGAAGAGAGAGTAAGGCCGGTTTAATTTCATCTAAGCTGCAATGTCTCGGGTCAAGTCCTCTGCAGTTAGATCTTGCTGGGTTGAACAGGTCGGCCATAATGTCCGCGGAGCATGTTTGACCCCCGCTATGTTGCACCCTCGTGTCAGTAATATGGACTAGTACTTTGGAGCACAGTCTTTATTGAATAACAGCAGCCTGTGGCCTCTCAGAGGGAAAAAAACTACAGACGCCACAAGAATCATACCACAGCAAAACGCCAGCTGTTACCCGGTTTGCCTAAGTGGTACATCTATTAGCGGGAAGTCCGCAAGACGCCGACTGGTGTCCAATATTTCATCCTTTACCCACACCGGAGTATGCATCTTAACCCAATTAACCCAAGCCATGGCCAATTTAACTAACCAGGCTCTGTATCCTGTTTCGACCTTACGGCGCCATCTTTCCTTTTCATGCCGTCCTGTTTTCGAGTGACCTCATCGGCGGCGTCTTTCGTTTTTCACGATCGTGCAATTTTGGTTTCGCGGAAGTGCATCATTAAGTTTTTTCTTGCATCATGTGTCAGCAGTTGCACTAGTTTGTGAGGTCGTGTGAGATATGCGAATGGTTTACAGGATTAACAGGATGTTGGGGCCCATTTTCCCTGCCTGATATCAATATCAGATGTTCAGCGAACAGAATGCCAACTGACACTCAACCCTTGTACAAAGATAATGCTTCATTTCAGGTTTGTAGGCCAGCACTGGCAGGGTCAAGGGTTATTAGGTCAAATAGGCCGAGAGTCCGTTTCACAGAAGAAGAAGGAGTTTGCATAATTTCTGCTACAGAAGAAATCCTGCTAGAGGAACTTTCATCTCACAGGAACAAGTAAACAGCTGGCTAGTAAACCACCAAAAAAGACGGTGGATTGTGTTGCTGGTGTCAGCGTATGTCGATTGTTAACCTGCATTTAAAACATGAGACTCCATGTTTACTGATATTTTTCCATCCATCCATGATCAATACCCGCTTAATCCAATTCAGGGTCGTCAAAATAATCTTGAATTTCAAACACGGCATCTTTTTTTTTTTTTGTGGATCGGACCCCCCCCCCCCCCAGTTGCATCTGGCCAATTACCCCACTCTTCCGAGCCATCCTGGTGGCTGCTCCACCCCCTCGGCCAATCCGGGCAGGGCTGCAGCCTACCACATGCCTCCTCCGATACATGTGGAGTCACCAGCCGCTTCTTTTCACCTGACAGTGAGGAGTTTCACCAGGGGGATGTAGCACGTGGGAGGATCACGCTATTCCCCCCAGTTCCCCCTCCTCCCCAAACAGGCACCCCGACCAGGCACTAGTGCAGCGACCAGGACACATACCCACATCCGGCTTCCCACCCGCAGACACGGCCAATTGTGTCTGTAGGGATGCCTGACCAAGCCGGAGGTAACACGGGGATTTGAAGCGGCGATCCCCGTGTTGGTAGGCAATGGAATAGACCGCCACGCCACCCGGACGCCCAAACAAGGCATCTTAAAGATTGAAAATCTCACTAAAATGTTGCTGTGATATTACAGATTATAGACATACATTAAAACATCAAACAACACTATTGTGGTGTGTTTGTGTGTGTGTTGACTTTACCTTATCCTTTTTATCCTGTCGGGCGTAGGGGAAGCAGGGGATGACGGCGGTGACACGGGAGGACGAAGCAATCTTGCAGGCGTTGATCATAATTAGGAGCTCCATCAGGTTGTCGTTTATTTCCCCACAGCCACTCTGAATGATGTACACGTCCTCGCCGCGCACACTCTCGCCGATCTCCACACTGCACGGCAACACATGGGAAGCATTCACAGCAAGAGGAAGCAAGTATACGCACATCCGGAAAACATTAATAAGGTGCAAGACAACAAATACGAAACTAGAACGAAGGAGGGAGGTCTACACGCTGAAACGCTCCCCAAAACTAATTCGGCAAGGACTCGATCACCCGTTTCAGCGTGCAAACATTTACAGACACATTCAGTAACGTGGAGCACATACACATCCAGGTTAAGATTCAAACCAGAGAGACTCTTTAATTCAATTTACACCTTGACTAAAACCCTTAAGTAGGCTAATATTACTGGGGGGGGGGGTTTGTTGTTAAGAGTTGAACGGTACTACTACTCTTACCGATACTGCTTACTGATCTGGTACTTTGTGTAATTTAGTTAACGCTGTGAGGGCTCTAGGCTGCTAGCATACATGAGATACCTGAGGTGGATGGGGCAACGAGAGATGAACTACGAGCTAGGCCGTCAAACTGCATTTCTCCGCCTGTACTCGATGCCCTCTGGCTAGATGTTTCGGAAGATCGCTCGTGTTTCCGCCCTTACATGCAAAAGACTTGTTGCACTTGTGGCAACAAGCATCGTCAGCATCGAATCTAGTGAAGTATAAACACTTTTTTTTGCCCCCCCCCTCCCCCTTTTCTCTCCAATTGTACTTGGCCAATTACCCCACTCTTCCGAGCCGTCCTGGTCGCTGCTCCACCCCCTCTGCCGATCCGGGGAGGGCTGCAGACTACCACATGCCTCCTCCGATACATGTGGAGCCACCAGCTGCTTCTTTTCACCTGACAGTGAGGAGTTTTGCCAGGGGGATGTAGCGTGTGGGAGGCTCACGCTACCCCCCCCCCCAAAAGAGGCACCCCCGACTGACCAGAGGAGGTGCTAGTGCAGCAACCAAGACACATACCCACATCTGGCTTCCCATCCGCAGATACGGCCAATTGTGTCTGTACGGATGTCCAATGAAGCCAGAGGTAACACAGGGATTCGAACCGGCGATCCCTGTGTTGGTAGGCAATGGAAGAGACCGCTACACTACCCGGACGCAGTGTAAGCAGACTTCTGAAAATGCGTCATAGACAAATGTTTTAATCTTATTGTAAATTAGAAATGGAGCTGGTGAGATAAAAGGTGCAAGATAACGTTTCTGTAGCCTACATAAACAGGAAATTTATTTTCTTAACTTCTCCGACACCGATAGCAGAACTGTTAACGTTTGAGCTTATCGGTATTACGGTCTTTAATAATTTAGCACCAGTACCCATTCAATACCAGGTTTCGGTACCTATCCCTAAATATTACGAGGGCTAGGAATTGACAGGTACCCCCAGATTCGATATTATTATATTTTAGTACAGATTCATTACATAAAGCACCTTTTTCCCCCAAATATCACAATACTGTATATATTGTGATCTGAAATTACACATTTTAAAGCTACATCCCTTCTTAACTACAGTTAAGTGTGAAAACTGCAAAAACAAGAAAAAGTACAACAAAATGAATTTATTTTAAACCCCATGTGTGATAAGAGCTTAAAACATAAGTATACCCCCCCTCGTAAATAGTCACACAATTCAGATGAGAACATTCAGATACGTAGAAATCATTACATCAAACCCCTTCACTGCATCTGTTCGTTCTGCATCAACAATGTGATTTAGGGGAAACGCTGCGATATGAAATTCTTCACAACTTAGTATAGCAGTTTTGCACTGAACCGATTATCCCCAAACCCTAAATATTACCTTAGTTAAACATTTCTGCTGGTGAAATCCAGCCCTGGCTTCTACAATCTCTGCACAAAAGCCTTCACGGTTATAACATTACAACACTACTTTGAAATCATCTTTTCCACGCTATTCTGACAAAGATGCCGTCGGTGTATATGTACACTATATCCAACACGGAGAGGCAGAGTCATCTTTCAGTTAATTGCCTCTGACTTCTTTCAGACCAGCAACGCATGGAGGTATATAGAGGTATGTGTAGCAGAAACAAGCCCAGGCCAAGTCCTCTGACTTATTTCATAAGGTGTGTGGGAAAATCCGGAAGATGGAGCCGAGGCTGCTCCCCACCAGGCGCACACTGGTCATCCATCTCTTCCGAAGGCCTGGACATCAAAGCCAGAGTGAGCGACGCCAGCGTGAAACATTCCACGGGACGATGACCGCCGTGCTCCAGCCTTGGTCATGTGATCGCCACACACGAAAGAGAGCAGTACAGGATTTGGGTCTGGCCTGCACACATCGCTGCAACCAGCCCTCCCAGAAGCTCCTGTGAACACACTACACGACTCCATTCGCTTTAGGTACTACGAGCAGAGGCCGAAGCCCCTTTCACATCCAAATCCTGGTTGTTTCCCGGAATCTCACACTGATATAAACGCTTCCAGTGCTGTTGAAGATGGCTGCCATGCGTCTAGCTCTGCCTCAAATTAGTGAGTTTTTTTTTAAGTGTACTTACTGGTTTTGTTTAATTGTTTTTGTTAAATCTGCTTTGGCTCTCAAGAACAACGATGACAGCAACAACAGCAATCACAGACTACCCATTCTTCCAGTTACCTGAAACACCTGGAAAGTGCCACTGGCGACGAAAGTGGGGAAAACGGCAGGAATCCTGGTCAAGATGAGGCGACGTGGAAACCGGCCTCCCCTCCCAAGCATTCTTCTATCGAGTGTCAAGTCTCTGGATGAACTTAGGAGCAGGATGGCCTTCCAACGGGAAATTAAGAACTATAACATTATGGTTTTTACTGAGACCTGGCTGAACCCAGCGATACCTGACTCCCCCATTGTCCCTGCGGGAGTTTCTTATTCACCGGCTGGATGGAACGAAGGCGTCGGCGAAGAGCAGAGGGGGAACGTGTCTGCTTCATGGTCAACAACTTGTGGCGCTCGAATGTGGAGACTATTTCTAGTGGATGTTCTCCTAATTTAGAGCATCTTACGATCAGATGCCGACCTCACTACCTCCTGAGAGAGTTTAGATCGGTCGTACTAACAGCAGTTTACATCCCACCACATGCCGACACCACGCAAGCCCTGGATGAGCTGTATGGAGATATCAGCCAGCATGGGCGTTCACACCCGGAGGCTCTTTTACTGTAGCTGTCAATTTCAACAGCTCTGATCTAAAGACAGTCTTGCAGAGATTACACCAACACATCAGCTTCTTGACATGCGGTGGTAACGCGCTCGACCATGTTTAGTCTCCATTCCAAGAAGGCCACAAGGCCTTCTGCCGGCCTCCCTTCAGCAATCAGATCACCCCTCAATCCACCTGCTTCCGTCTTACAGGCAGAAACTCGAGCAGGAAAGGCCTGTGGCGCGATGCATTCAGTGTTGGTCCGACCAATCGGACTCCATTCTGCATCATTGCTTCCACACTATGTACTGGCGAGTTTTACGGGAGGCGGAAAGTAACACTGATGAATACACAGAGGCAGTAGCTGGACATACTGGTAAATGCATCGATGATGACGTACTGAGGGTACTGCACAGACATTCCCAAATCAGAATCCGTCGATAAACGGCAAAATCCACCCCATGCTCAAAGCACGGACCACCGCTTTTAACTCAGGGGATATGGACAAATACAGAAAAACTTGGCATGAACTCCGTAAAAAGATCAATGCTGCTAAGGGACAATATAGGGTCAAAGTAGAGTCACACTACCGTGGCTCCATGTCCAGAGATTTAGCCCCCTGTGCTTAGCCCCCTTTTTCACCCACCCCCTGTTCAGGCACGACTGCGTGGCCACACACAGCTCCAACACCATCATTAAGTTTGCTGATAACACCATCGTCATCGGCCTGATCACGGACAACAACGAGACGGCCTACAGAAATTAGGTGAGAGCCCTGACTACATGGTGCCAGGACAACCTCCATCTCAGAGTCAGCAAAACTAAGGAGCTGATATTGGACTTCAGGAAGGTACAGGGGGGTGGACACACCCCAACCCACATAAGCAGGACAGCAGTGGAGAGTCAGCAGCGTCAGATTCCTTGGGGTGAATGAACATCAGCAGGGACCTGACCTGGACATACCACACCGGGATCGTCATCAAGGTGGTGAGACGACGGCTCTTTTTCCTCCACAGACTGAGGAAGTTTGGCATGAACTCCAGGATACTCTACAGACGTACCATTGAGAGTATCCTGACTGGCTGCATCACCGCCTGGTATGGCAGCTGCACCACCCTTAACCACAAGGCTCTACAGAAGGTGGTGAAAACAGTGCACCACAAAGACTGAACTACCAGACATGCCAAACCTCTACACCAAAAGGTGCAGGAAGAAAGCCCAGAGGATAGTTGGGGACCGCAGCCGCAAACCGTTTATTCTATTACCTTCTGGCAAATGGTACCGGAGCATCCAGGCCCGAAACCAACAGTCTTAAGAACAGCTTTTTCCCACAAGCCATAAGACTCCTGAACAGACTCTGGACACTTGAGCATACATCGCTCTCTTTCAAAATGCACACGTTTCACTTTACTCTGCACTGGTCACTTTCAGCCATACCATTCCTACACTATGTACAGACACATTTACCATATTTATTACAACTACATACACTCTGTACATGCTACAGTTCCATGTCTACTGTTAATTTGAAATTTCATGTGTGACTTTGTTTATTCTTCTCCAATATACTTTTGTCTATTTTTTGCTATATTAGCTTAGTTTTAATTTCTCAGGCTGGACTGTACATACTGTAATTTTATATTTCCATATTTTTGGTTAATTTTTAGATCGTTTTTAGTTTCAACTTAATTGTTATGCCATATTCTTTAGCTTTTTTTGAGGTGGAACTGATGCCTAAGCATTTCCCTGCCAGCAATGCCTGCCACACTGTATTGTTGTGCATTTGACTAATAAAACATCTTGAACAAACAACTTGAACAAACTTGCGAAGTCGATTCCACCCCCACCCAAAAAAAGCCTCCATTCACACACGCCCAACAAATCCCTGCATTTCAGTAACACCAGACCCATTCAAGCCGCGATATTAGTGCCTTCTTTATAGAGCTTGAAAAGAAAAATGACAGGTGGATTAAATTATGTGTTGTTATTTGTAATATGTTGCCAATGTTTGCACAACATACAGCTGCTTTTTGCTGTTATTACATCCATCCATCCATTATCCAAACTGCTTATCCTGCTCTCAGGGTTGCGGGAATGCTGGAGCCTATCCCAGCAGTCACTGGGCGGCAGGCGAGGAGACACCCTGGACAGGCCGCCAGGCCATCACAGGGCCTGGCGAATCAGTATGATTCAATAACAATATAATATAATAGAACTGACAGTAGCCACTATGCATTATTGAGTACTTTCACTTTTGATTCTTTAAGTACATTTTGTTGCTGATAATTCTGTACTTTTACATTTTGAATTTTGAATGCTGAACTTTTACTTGCAATGGAGTATTGTTATACTCCATTGCAATGTGCTGTACATTTGCAACAGCTTTACAAAGTGTAATGTCCCCATGGGGATTAATGGGGATTAATATAGTCTATCAATGCAGCCCAACAGGGATGAATATTTGGCTGCGAGAATACGACTTGTCTTTGCATATTGTCACTGTCAAGGGAAGACAACATATCTGCAAATTTGGTGAATTTTTTGTTTTGTATTACATAAACCTAGGGCTGGGCAATATATCGATATTTGCATTGATATCGTGATATGACACTAGATATTGTCTGGGATTTTGGATACGGTAACATCGTGATATGGCACAAGTGTTGTCTTTTCCTGGTTTTAAAGGTTTACAAAGCCAAAATTGTGAAATAGTGATGTTTCCACTTACTGTGAAGTTAGCTCCATTGGAGATATGTGGTTTCACCCAATAGCAATGATATGCATATCAAGAATATGGATATGCATTATTGGTTATGTGTTAAACTAATGTGTTGGGATTCTGTGAGACCCCTTTAAACCAAACACAATCCCAGTTAAAACCCGGGATTGTATTTTGGTGTGAAAGGTATACAAGACTTCAGTAGTGTTGCATAATGGGACAATTTTAGTTTCAAAAGAGGTTCATAAAGATTGATGAGAAGGAGCTTTACCATTCTTCATTTACCATTACTGTAGTCAACAATTTCACAAATCTTAATCTAGGCTTAATTCATCTTTGACAAAATATTCAAAATCACAGCTCTTATTACCTGAATCTCTCCTTCCTCAAGAAGAGCTAACCCACAGCTTTTTTTTTAAGTTACTCCAGAATAAAAACATTCAAGTTGGGGAGCGTCCAGGTGGCTTGGCGGTCTATTCCATTGCCTATCAACACGGGGATCGCCAGTTCGAATCCCCATGTTACCTCTGGCTTTGTCGGGCGTCCCTACAGACACAATTGGCCGTATCTCTGGGTGGGAAGCCGGGTATGTGTCGTGGTCACTGCACTAGCCCCTCCTCTGGTCGGTCAGGGCACCTGCTCCGGGGGGGGGAAGGGGACTCAGGGGAATAGCGTGATCCTCCCATGCACTATGTCCTCCTGGCAAAACTCTTCCCTGTCAGGTGAAAAGAAGCGGCAGATGTATGGGAGGAGGCATGTGGTAGTCTGCAGCCCTCCCCGGATCGGTAGAGGGGGTGGAGCAGTGACTAGGACCACTCGGAAGAGTGGGGTAATTAGCCAAGTACAATTGGAAGGACAAAAAAAAAGGGTGGGGAAATAGATTCAAGTTGCCCGCATCCCTGCTAGAACATATTTTAACCAAATTTTAGCCTCCAGATCATCAGTTGAGAGGACCTGTTTCCTGGATATTTTTCTGTTGTATTATCTGCACACAATTCTTATTTCCCCACAGGAAAATAAGCAGGTCAATCACCCTGCATAGAGGCCTTTATTCTCTGCAAGTGAAATGGGCAAATCTGTATGAGCTGTACCCAGGGCAGTTAACCATAGATTAGTTATGTTGGTTATGTTACTGTCCTTTAAATGAGGCTGACAGATATCGATACGCTCCACCTCCGCACGCAGAGAGCACGACAGGTGGTTTATTTTTTTCTTCCTCTGTCATCGGTGTGGATCAGTCCGTCAGGAGTTTTTGGAGTTAAAACAGAGTCACAGCTAATTAAAGTTCGTGAGCTGAGGTATAACCCCGAACCACAAGAGTTGGCCGAGGAGCTGCTACTTCGTGCTTAGGACTTCGAACATTTGATATTCTGGCGAGTTAACGATGGTAGCTGTCAGCTTAGCATGTTAACTACATTAGCAATGAATGCACAGAAAATAAATAGATTTAGATTCTGTACTACTATATAAAAAAAACAGCCTATGAGCCGTATGCAGCCACTAATGAAGTAAAGTGCTGTGTGTGATATTCAGCTTGCAGGCCGCTAGGTGCTGCACGTGGTGTCGAGGCTCATAATTCCTCATGCAGCTAAGCTTCATGTAAGCCATGTATGGAGCCCTGCTAGCAGCTCTGTTTGAACCATAATATAATTAGATGTATTTAATTTTTGACGTGTTTATGTTGAATTCATGTACTTTGAGGTATACTGTTATATACAGTTGTTCAGACTTAATGAAAATTCACGAAAAAACAAAAGAAGACATAGTAGAGCAGGAGCTATATTGAAGTAGAGCTCAATGGACATTTATTATGGACTTGTGATGAGCATCTGTCCTGCGCATGTGTGTAGGCTGTTTTTTGGTTGTTTTTTTTTTGGAGCTCTTCAGTTGGACCCGAGTCGTCATCTCATCGGCTGTCATTCCACCAACATCACAGTCGTCACCTGGGACATCTTGTGGGACATTCATTGCAAAAGAGGGCGGTGGGACTTTTGGGTGCACTCGTTTTATTTTAGTCTCTTGCTTATTTTTTATTCTATTAGTTGAACTTTGAAACTCTTCTGAGAGCTCAGGTTTGTGCTTTCTTTGTTGTTGTGATGACTTGACTTGACTTGAGCCACCAATTATGTTTTTGGCCAGCGGTGGAGCAACAGGAACAAAAGACATTGAGTGCGTGAAAAGGTATTTGTCGACTGTTAGGTATCGTGCGACACTGTGACCTTTTACTTTTTTCATTGGCGATAATATAGGTCCTTTTCACATAGACCATCGACTGTCGTGCGTGTTATTTGGGGTGGATATTTCATGTCTACTTTAACAGGCAAATAAGTAAGTTACAGTCAATCTCCTCATTGAATCTAGATTAGAGATAAACCCTTGTTTCCTACTTGGATACCCTGCACTATCTTTAAAGTGACAGGGCTGGGGGGTTACACAGGCAGAAAAGGAAAAAAACATTTTTAATGATAATAATAATAATGGATAACACTTCTATAGCACTTTATCTTGATATCCAAAGTGCTTCACAGTTAAGGGGGGAAACTCACCTCAACAACCACCGATGTTTAGCACTCACCTGGGCACGGCAGCCATTTTTGCCCCAGAATGCTCACCACAAATCAGCTTGAGGTGGAGAGGGAGGAATCAATCAGCCAATTACATAGGGGGATGATTAGGTGGCCAGATAGAGAGACCTAGGTTGGGAATTTTGCCAGGACACCGGGGACGACCCCCCCCCCCCCTTTGCAATAAATGCCATGGAATCTCAGTGAGTCAGGACATCGCTTTAACATCTCATTCAAAGGATGGCATCTCCTACAGCACAGTGTCCCCATCACTGGGGGTTTTTTTTTCTAAATATTTATTGGGACCAGAGGGAAGACTGCCCCCTACTGGCCCACCAACACCACTCCCAGCAGCAACTGTTTCCCAGGAGTCTCCCACCCAAGTGCTAACCAAGCCCACACCTGCTTAGCACATGTAATTTAGCTGAACCAGGGTAAATGTTGGTATGGCTGCTGATTAGTTTACTTTGTTTCCATCTCAGTCTCTGAAAATAAGATAATCTTGTTTGTTGATACTTTGATCGCCAAAACTGTTGTGATCCCTGCAGAGGACCATAGCACCGTTAATCTCAGTTTTCCTTAGGTTTTAATCCACTTCAGGTGGCGGCGTTGCCAACAGGATAGGTGTCATACCGGGATAAGAATAAAAAGCAGGAAGCTTAACTTGCAAAAATATGCAGAGCCAAGTGAGACAAACTCCCATCCCCCTAGGCAAGAAAAGTGCACTATTGGAACTCATTTATATGCATGGCGCGAGATTGCAAGATCAGAAAAAGCACTTAGTTGAGCCGTCTAAAAAATTGATGAGGTGGAAAAGCAGGCTTCTGGCGACATCTCTTCAACTTCTCCCAGCACCTTACCAAACTCCTGCTGAATTCAAAACAATGGTGGGTAGGGCTATTAATGAATATTCCCATTTCGAATAACCGGATTGTAAAAAAAAAAGAAAGACATTTGAGTGTAAAAATTAATATTCGTTTGTGAAAAAAAAAGCAGCACTACTGCAACTGTCTGCCTCGCGAAGTCTTGTGAGGGCCTTGGCCTCTGCACTGAATATGCTGCATGACGGACAGGAGTCACTCAATGTCACTTTCACTGGTTGAAAATGAAATTTAGATCAAGCTGAAACGAGCGAATAATTCAACAACTATGTAGTAAACACTGCAGAGTTCACAACCCAACTCGGCCACAGAGACAGTGATTTTCACTCCAAACAATCTAAAAAGCCCCATTTGGAAATACTTTCAGATTTTGGTCAGAAAACGGGAAAAATTGTGGAATCTCAAGTCGTATGCAAGCTATGTAACACATGCAACACTTGGCTACAGTTAGCTTACCATTCCACCACTAGTAACCTGAGGGCACATCTCGAAAATATGCACCCAAATGAGCATGGCCCGATGTCTGGAACTCTACCCAAACAACCACATCTCGACTCATATTTTACACTGAGGCTTGCGCGAAGAAACTTACTTCGTTCATAGGTAAGGACATGAGGCCAATCAATATGGCTGATGGGCTGGGCTTTAGAGAAAGAAAGAAAAATACTATCAAATTGTTTATTTATACCAGTATGAATATTACCTAATCTGTACAAAAATTAGGCTATTGTATAACACGTCATTTACGAATCATTCATCTCGATCCGAGAGTGGGGGGGGGGGGTCTATGGTCTTTAAATGAAATTTTACGGTATAAGACATTATTTTGTTTATTTTGCAATGTGTCGGTATGTAGATCTTTTAAAAGACATGCTTACACTGAAATAAATATACCTATATAAGTAGTTATGTCTCTCGTTGTATTGGTTTGCCCTCTTATGGACATAATGAGCAAAAATATATTCGAATGGGTTCGAACCTGTGTTTTTTTTTTTAAAGGAATAATTGAACGTAATTTTTGGCCAATTTTGACAGCCCTAATGGTGGGTAGGCAGACCAAAAGACGTCACTGTGTGTAGAGACACAACGTAGATCAACATTAAATGAGGTGCAAAGTCTATGGGACCTTGAATAACCTTGCTCGTGGCTAGGAGACAGGGGCAGCGACAGATAACTTTGCAGGGCTCATTTCAGACGAGCCTCGGTCGCAGCAGATGCAGGCGAGGTTCCACTAATGGTAAGCTTGCCTTTCCATTTGGAAATGAACACAAATCGGGTGCATGTGACAGAACTGAGACGTGATGCTGTAGAAACAAAGGCAGATGTGATGCATCTAACCTCCATTTCTTTTGCAGTGAATAATCAAATCATATCAAATGCAACAGCATGACCCCAGCACAAACCATCAGCTCGGTTTGCAATTTGGCAGTAAAGTCGTTAACCACAGACGCATTTGTCTTTATGCATGCTCAATAATCCAGGTAAGAACATCACAGAAAGGTGAACCGGTTCATAAACGTCGTGTCCAGATGAACCGGTTCACCTTTCGTACATGCATTTTTGCAGATTTAGCAGTGGCTCGTCAAAATCAAGCCATCCTCACACACTAATTGCTAGATGTGATTGTGTGTGCATCAAATCCACTCGAACTTCATTTGCATAGCCCTCATTCACAACTCAGTCCCAGATGGCTTTACAGTCGCATTGTCCAGATAAAACTGTGCTAGTGTTGTTGCTATATGCCGCCTCCTCAAGCCTGCCGTTTCATCTGCCGAGTGACTACCCTTTGTTTTTGACTTTGTTTCCGTTGTTGCACTTGTAAATTATACGTCACTTGGGTCTTCGATTGTTTGTTTTCATGCGCTTTGGAAATATACCGACTTGTTTTGACCGCCGCCTGGGTCCGCTCCGTCTGTTTACGTACGGCCAGCTGGTCACATGCTCTGCAGCAGTAAACTTAGCTAAGAGTTGTTAGCATTAAGCTAGCCTGCGCACATGTAATCCGCTTCCCTAACCCGAAAAAATAAAGGTTTCATGCAAGCGACCCCCTCCCCCCCCAAAAAAAAACAAAACAAACAAAAAACAAACAAACAAAACAACAAACAAAAAACATACATAGATACGAAATAAACGCGCACAACCCCCCCTGTGGCTGTGCAAGTGTCAAATATGAAAGATGCTGTTCGTTAAGTACATTTTCACTCACCATGTCTCTTGGTTGCTGAATTTCTTGGTGATCACTTTACCCAGCTCCAGTCCAAGTCGGTCTGCCACTTTTTGCGACAGATCGTGGTGAGAGCTCCCGCTGAAAAGCACGATGTTAGGCATGTTTCCAAAAGACGTGTGTCGTTGACTTAAAGGTGGGAAAAAAGACGTGCAGAAAGTACGGGGGGATTGCCCGGTCAAGGGTTGTAAAAGTGGGGGGAAAAAAGTTAGCGCGCTAATGCTGCAACCTCGGCATTTCAATTTCGCTGGAGAGAGAGGGTCGCTGACAGGGGGGCCGACCAAAAGACAGGGGAGGAAGAGGTTAGTGTTTACATGGCAAAGACGGAAGTGCTTTCACGCCATTGGATAACCAGCCGATGATTGATGTGCCAGTGCACCAACAGAACTTCCACTGCTGGCCCCTGTCAATACCCCTGTCGACATTCTCTCAAAAACCACGTGAGTAGGCGAAGCTATCCGAACCGTTGTTTGGCGGCGTCCAATAAACAAATATTTAACTTTAACTGTAAACCTAACCGGCACCTTAACCCCGATATAACCGTTATAACTGTACACGCCGTCTTTACTCGCATGAAAACCGACGTTTGTATTTGCATTATGCGTCATCGTCGCATCGGCGGTCGTCGCCATCCACATGGTTTTCGAGAGAATGTCCATGGAGACGCTGGCGCTCACAAGTGGCCAATTTATCCAAAGACCGGATGACCTGGAGTGGGTTTCATTACTTAATAGGAAAATTAGCAGTGTCCAAATCCTCAGGAGACTTCCATTTATTTAGTTCTAAAAATGACAAGTGTACACGTACTCAAATTAACGCAATGAGATTCCGAGTGTGGACAATACACTGCAAATCCAGTAGGCTACCCCCTGCACTACAGCCTACTGGGTAACCTGGTGACTTTAAAATGAGCTTATTCATTCGAGGTGCAGAATCGAGGCCTTGAGACGACAAAGAAAGGTTGCTTTTAACCAAATCTAGCATGCACGACGTGCACACTTGTGACATTTCTCTGGTGATTAGATTTTCATCTCAGAGGGCTGTCAGCTGATACTTCATGACCTCCACTTATTTCTCCTTGCAAAGGCCTTCAACTCTGCTGTCCAACCTCACAGTTGTCATGTGCTGGACAGTTGATGTGAAATGAATTAATCTATTTTTCAGCTGTAATGAGCTTGAACTGACTACAAAAGCAATAGATCTGTTGCATGCAACACAGATGATATGAAATGTGACAAATTAATTTGGGTTTTTTTGCAAGATGTCAATGACAGGAAACATAAGACATTTTTCTTTTCTTTTAAAAGACATCTTTTTGTGTATTTTGCACAGACAGCTGGAGTTGATACAGGCGAGAATCTAATGTCAACATCATGCAGGCGTGTCCTAGTCTCTCAAAGACCTGGAACTCAACAGAGATTTTCTGAGAAATGTTTGTCCAATCAATGTATATTGAAAATGATTTAAATTCCTGGTAAGAACGAAGATATCTAAAATGATAAGACATTGCGAAAAATCTCTACTATACCAGGAATTATTGATATTGTATTGATGTTGTCTGATTTGCAGCAATGCAGTCTTTGGGGAAACACCGAACTGACATAATTTAGCTGCAACACACCAAATGGAAAATAACATGATTCCATCATGTGTGACTTGTGGGTCTTGATTATTCAGATACTGCTTTATTTTTTTCCAAGAACATTAAACAGCATGGCTTTGCCATATGAAAACAATGAATTTGTCATTATTTTCCAGAAAAATAGTAATTTAAGCCTATTTTCCAATTAATTTGGACAAGGGGGGACTTTATGTTTCATATTACATGTTTGTTGTCTGGTCATTTGACTTCCTGATGCCATCAGTGATTCTCATTGCTCAAGCGGTCAGTGTGCCAATTTCCTTTGCATGACGGCGGTTAAGAGTCACTGTGTGAGCCCTCAAAACGAGCGAAAGAGATAAGACAGAAAATCTAGAAAAATAACTTTCATTAAGGAAAACTGCCCTCGTCTTTTGAGTAATCAAAAATGGGATATGAATTAAAATGGGAATTATTTTATTTTAAACATAGTTCACTGTTTGCACATTGGTGCCCCATGGAAAATTGCTAAGCAACCACCCCACCCACCCACCCACCCTCTATAATGCTGCTATTTCAAAGTCATGCCGTAAACGGTTAAACTACACAACCATGTTTCTGTTCCATGAGGTTAAAGTTGTTACGCAACTTTCCACAAATGAAACCTAAATCTCCGTCTTCAGTCTATCAGTCGTATAGATTATCCCTCCCTTATTATCACGCAAGGTTCCTCAACTCCCCCAGGCAGACTAGAGATATGGAAAACCCTTAACAAAGCTCCATATGCTGATGTGTTCCCATCAAACACAACCTCTGATCCAAGTCTGACTGGTGCTCAATCTGCAGAAACATCCGCTTCACGCAACAACGCACACATAAATAATGCAAGCAGAGACGCTCGTCTTTTTCTGAAATATATTTTATAGATGTCAGAGATGAAATGTCCAAAGCGTAGGTCCCAAAGAAAGATAACATTTTTCATCAATAGAGAGACAAACAAACAAAAAATAACTTTTTTTTCCCATTTACATGTAAACCAAGAATTGCTCTTGAGCCACAGTGGTTATATATAGAACTGGCCGAGGTGGGTATGACAATCATACGAAGGTGCCCTTATCCAAACCTTTTGCAATCAGAAGCCATCATTTTCTCTACCGTAATATTGCCTCTGTAAATTTCTTTGACAGAACATTCTTTGGGAGTCGAGTGTTGAGTTGTGAATATACCAGAGGTTTGGCCGAGCAGGTTCTCTTAAATACAGTCTCACGTCCGTACATCTTGTAAGTGCTGATTCATGTTAAAATCACTTATTGGAAACAATATTCAATAAGAACAATATCAAATATTTTCAGTGGAGGCATTTGGACAAAGTCTTTTGAATTGTTTGCACACCAGAGAGAGAGAGTCTGTCCCACCTGGTATTCTGAGTTGCCGTGGGAGGACTTTAGTCCTCCAGTGTTCTTCTTCTGTTGTGCAAATACATTTTGTTACATAGACAAGCAGGCATGCTGACTCACAAACCATGCAAAGAGTTAAAGTTGGCGCGAGTAGACAGCAAAAGAAACATCTGAACATCATTAGTTTCTACAAAAATGCTCAACTTCAAATTCATAATTAGAAATAAAAAAAAAACCTGTTAAGCCAAATTTAAAAAAAAAAATAAACAAGTGGAATGTTTTGTTAAGACATGATAAAACAACACATCAATCCCCAAAATTTACAAGTCTACGAAAATCATATGAACTTAAAAAAAAAAATGTGATGGCCATCTTTAAGTGTCATACGAAGCAGTTGACCGCTGGACAATAACTCGAGATTATCTCGTAGCAATGGCTAATAACGTTAGTGTCATATCAGTGTATATAAGCAAACTCGATTCTAGGAGGAGGAGGAGGAGGGAGGGATGAGACGTTGTTGCTATGGGAACCAGTCATGACGGAAAGATGGCTGCACAAAATGATGACGTTTCACCGGTCGATGGTTGGCGTTCGCTGCACGAGGTGGACCCCCCCCCCCCAAAAAAGTTTTCCACTTTCTTAAAAATCGCATTCCAATGTCTGACCATCTCCCAATCGACGTCAACCGGCTCGTTTTCTTCTTCTACTATGCAAATTTCATTCAGCTACATAAAATGGCCTCCAAAACGTTTTTCTGGAAGTGTGTGGTGATGACATCACAGCTTAAAGGCATGTGGACATCCCCCCATGCACTGCAGGAACATTATCAATTAGGCAACTAAGTGGTCGAATGTTGTTTTTTTTTTGAGGTGATAAAAAAAATTGTAGTGCCATGTAATGCTGCAAAACTGTTTGTCAGTTAGAGGAACTTTTTTAACAGTACAGTCAGTGACCAGTTAAAATGCCGTTTTTCTTTTTTTAAGTTCATGGAGTAATATCACACGCCATACTGTTTCATTCACAACGTTGCTGTCATTACTTAGAATACATTTATAGATTTTTCATATACAAATCTCCTATTAACAGTACATGTTATAAATACACAACCGATGAAATTGCAAAAGGCCTAGAGACACACACAGAGAAGAAAGTGTTGCTCCTTATTTTCGATAAATACACAAGAAAGAAAACGCGGGAAAAAAAAAAGGCGAACGAGTCAACGATAGCAGTAAGGATGTGAAACGGCGGCTCTACGGCGAGCCCGGAACCATGGATTAAAAACGGACACGGAACAAAAACTACGGATGAAAACGTTAGAAAAATAATCTTGTACATCAAATAATAACAATAATAATAAAAAAAAAATGGACACGCTTACCAAACACATCTGATATAGCAAATCGACGACGTGATGTGGAAATCATACATGTAGTTACAAACTGGCAATACTAGACTACTGCCTTTCAAAATATATCCAATTCAATATACATGACTAATGTTAAGCTCACACTAGTAACCAAGGTAGTTGCCAACTGGCAAAGCATGGGAGGTCAGTTAGCCTACGTAAAGAAACAACCCCTTGATAAACCGCGAGGAGTTAGTAAACAGTGAAGTTGGTATTGAGGACCTTCTTCCAAAGGGTCGGTACTTAGAGATGCTTATCGACTTGCCTGTTAGTGGTGTAAAAGGACTATATGCAAACTCATGCTTTGGCTTTTCTTGCTTGGCTTTCCGTTTTTCTTTTTTTTTTTTTGTTCCCCTCACGTCCCTTTTTTTTTTTTTTGGATAACATTCAAATCCTGCTGAAAAAGAAACCTCTCGCCTGGTTAGCTCAAAATACATGCCTTATGTGGTTAACAAAGCAATGATTTAGGTTAAAGGGAAGCTACATAAAAGGCTAAACCTTTTGACAGTGTTCAATCTAATTCAATGTTCAACATCTCCATGTTTGCCTCCTTTCTACTCAAGCTGGCAACTACCTTTAGAAAGCAGTTTTTTACAGAAAAATAGATCCATCCAAAAGTAAAGTAACTCTTCAAGAGAGGCCGTGAGAGACATCAAATGATGTCTGCGTCACTTTCCAAGTAAACATGCTGAAAGATTGTTTGCTTAACTTTGTCATTCCCGTCTTCGCCGACCGGAAACTCTCGTCTCCCACTCACGCGCCAGTTTTCCCGGCGGGAAAAAAAGAAAAAAAAGAAAGAAAAAAAAAGACCATTTAACTTAAGGCAATCTTCAATTCCTGAACAATCCTGAAATCCAGCGGGCCCTCGCCAAGGCACTCCTCTCATCCGTCGACCTTCTGTTCTACAACTACAGGCTGGTCCAATTCGGTGACAGTCACACCGCTAGATCGTCAAATCTTTGTCGAGGCCTACTTAAGGTTTCGGCCCATCAAAGTCCACAGTGAATACATCTTCTAAAATCTGATGGTCATCTCCGTCTCTGCGATGCCCTTGTTTGTTGAGGGGAAAATGAGTTGAGAAAAGGGAAGAGAGAAATCTCAAGCTGTACTCGACAGTTGGGTATGTCCGCTGTCCCGCATGTCCTGACCCCTGGGTCAGAGGGCAGCTACGTAAAGCACCGTGTTTTTCTGCGCAGGAGCATTTTGCACCTTTATGGGGCAAGACCCATCCGTGCCCCTGACCCAAATACACACACAGTACTGCCTTCGTATGTGGTCACTTTGCTAGCCACCTTGGGCTAACTTTGAGAGGTGCGAAGACCGGCAGAAAATGTGTGTCAGTGAGCGAGTGCTGCCAAGCAACGCTGAGCTTTTATTTATTTATTTTTCCAATTCAGTCCTCTTGTCTCCTGATTGGCTCCCTACTCTGAGGCTGAGCCCACCCACTCTCCCTCATTGGCTGAGGGGCCGCCAATCAAGGTGACTGACGTGGTGAGTGGGGTTAGGGGGACTAAATGAAGGGATCGGTCGAGACTCTTCGGAGCTCAAAGAGGCATTCTCCGGAGAGGTCAATGGTGACAGCGCAACACCCTAAAGGTTCCCTCCGTTACAGTGGTTCCTCCTCTTCCATGGGTTCCTCCTCTGGCCTAATGGGCAAATCACAGAGAGGGACAGACATAAACAACAGATCACATATTTCCCTTCCATTCATTGTAAACTGACATCCCCTTCCCACACTTTACGGGCAAGATCATCCTCGGACATTTGTGGACTTGGGCCCCGATCCTCTGTCTGAAACACTAGTGCAGTCACACAGAAATATTCCACCTATACTTTATCTTTTTTTTTCTACACCTTGCAAAAAAGAAAAACAGCTATTTGTGTTTTCTTTCAGTAGATCTAAGCAGAATAGTGTACGTGGTATATCTAATTTGAAAGGACAAAGTGTAATTTGTACAACTATTCACCAGCTTGTTTCACTTGGTCTAAATTTACAAGCCCAAATTTACTCAGTAACTGAATTTCAGAAGAAGTTATTAACAATAATAAATAAATAAATAAATAAATAAAATCATAATAAATATAAATTTAAAAGAAAATAAATAAAAACTAGAGAAAACTACTTAACTAAATAAGTTAAGTCGTAATTGAAGGTTATGAAAAATACTTTCCTGTCAAGCATTCCCACGACCCCAACGGGGATAAGCAGCTTGGATAATGGATGGATGGATGGATGAAAAATACTTTCCTGTCAAATTTGTTTGTATTTTGCTTTTCGTGCTAGCAGTTGGGGGAAGTTGTGGGTAGTGTTGGATATGTTATAAAGTAAGTGTATGATGTACAATGTAGCGAAAATATTCACAATGAAATTCAACACACCATCTTCCTCAATGTACTCTACCTGTCCCTGAGGAAGGAACGTACACCATAGCCTCCAACTTCACATACCTGTACAATGAGCACCTGAACAGGAATGTTGTAAAGGCCTGTTTTAAAAGAGGCTAGCATCACCATTACTTCTACATTTCTGAAGGCTGAACAACCCACTGTTTCCTCTGCACATTTAGGGAGGACTGCACTTTCTATCCGTCCCGGTTAACACCGAGGCTGGACTCTCACCTGTGGTCCATGGCGTTGGTGTTGGCCACGGAGAGAGAGGCCATGGCGCTGACCGCCTCGGCTTCCTCGGAGTCTCCTCGCTTGGCCTCCAGTAGGGACAGACCCAGCCGAGGGGAGGAGCGATGCACCGAGCGCCAATATTTACCTGAGGGGAGGAAGGGGCGAGCGGAAGAAGGGGGGAAAAAAGGGAAGAAGACAAAGGTGAGTAGAAGGGGTTAAGAGAGGGGAGAAGAGTCAGATGAAGTAACCAGAGAGGAAAGGCATCAAAAAATTAAAAGACTGGCATCCGGGTGGCGTGGTGGTCTATTATTCCATTGCATACCGACATGGGGCTCGCCGGTTCGAATCCCCGTGTTGCCTCTGGCTTGGTCGGGCATGCCTACAGGCACAACTGGCCATGTTTGTGAGTGGGAAGCCGGATGTGGGTATGTGTCCTAGTCGCTGCACTAGCGCCTCCTTTGGTTGGTTGGGGCGCCTGTTTGGGGGGGGGGGACTGGGGGGAATAGTGCGATCCTCCCACACGCTACGTTCCCCTGGCGAAACTCCTCACTGTCAGGTGAAAAGAAGCGGCTGGCGACTCCACATGTATTGGAGGAGGCATGTGGTAGACTTTGGCCCGCCCCGGATCGGCAGAGGGGATGGAGCAGCGACCGGGATGGCTCAGAAAATAGGGTAATTGGCCAAGTACAATTGGGGAGAAAAATAAAAAAAATAAAACAAAAAAATAAAAGACACCAGTGTATACTGATCAGTGGTTATCGGATTTCCACACTTGTGCTTCACAATAAAAGCCTCTACACTTACATGAATAGAAAAAGACCCGGGAGGACGGGAACAACCTCTTACCTGGCATTTGATTTCAATTTGCCCGCCAAAAAAATAATTCCAATTACTGGTGCATCTGAACCGAGAACAAACTTTGTCGTTGTGTGCAGAATAAGTCTACCTGGCTGTTCTAGATGCTGACAGAAACATGTCAACCTTTTTTCCACAACAACAATCTAGTTTCACAAGAGTATTTGCTGCATTGACTGTCAGTGTGCTTTGACCTTTGACCCTGCCCTTCTTTTCTATTATTTGCTTGTTAGTCTGCTGCAGTATAGTCGGGACTGATAAAGCCCGACACTAACACTGCTAGACTTAGGACTGTTATCCTCACTGTGGCCATTTATACTGAAAAATGTACAGCACAGTCTCTCTTACAGGGCAGTTGTGTGTTCTTCCCCTCCCTAATCTCATGTCTTCCAGCTCTCATCCACCAAGGCCGTTTCTCCAATTAGTGTGGACAGATGTTCTACACTCAGGGTGTCTCGCATATAGCCAACAATTAACAATAGGCCCTTATTTGTTCACCTGGAGAAGACGCTTTATAAGACCACCTTTGTTCCATTACACATGGTCCTTAGGCATCTATCTAAGCAATGTAAGGTCATGGTGAAAGATTAAAAGTAAGCAAACATCAAATATGAATTGCCCTCACAATAGGCCTCCACCAACGTGAACACGCCAATCAATTGTGATATCTAAAAGCTGGTCATCTAAGAATTAAAGGTAAATCTGCTGCAGCACTCACTGTAAAATGCACAATGCCCAAGTCCAACAGTAGTCACAGTACAACAGTTTGGCTATCAGGACTCCTGGTTTTGTTTATGTATGTTTTTATATCAAATTGGGGTTTCTGGCAGTGAACTTACTGTGTGTCTCTAGAACCTTCTCCAGGGAGCGGACAGCATTGGGGTTGGGCCTCTGCTCTAGGACAGCCTTTGGCAGCGGATCCAGCTGTGGACACACACGTAGCAGTACTCCATGTCAAGAACAGGTATGTGAATGACTTAGCAGTAAGGTATTGTATTTACAATACACTCCACAGGGGGTCAGCCTAAAACTAACATAATGGGCAGCCATTCCACAGGAGATTGTGTTAGCCTTTACTTCGATTTGCTCATTCCACTAGTTCCCCTTCTTACTGTCCTTTTCATATTTCCTCTTCTTGGCCATCACTTCCTGTTCCCCGGTTGGGTGAACGGTCATGAAATAAGTGTCGCCTTAAATGTGGGAGTACAAGGGGTGTATGTGTGCCGCTGTGTATGTGTATGTGAGTGGCTGCAAGACACTTGATGTCACTGTCAAGGCTTCTGGAGGTGTTGTGGGCCTAACTCAACCTAACATCTGCAATGGGAGGTTATCAATTATTAACCCCATCACTCTCAACAACACAGGGGGTAGTTCTGTCAGATCCTCTTCATCAGTCCCTGTGTATCCCAAGAACGCTCACCTCCTGGCCTAACAGGGCGGCCACACAGGCCTCCGAGGCATCACAGATGGCGGTGAGGTCATGACCCCCCTCCAGGGCCAGGACTACCCTTCCCCCAGCAAGGGTCATCAGCTGCCTGGTAAGATAGCCAAAGCCTAGCATGGTGTAAAAATAAGAGGCAAGGAGTGAGACAGAAGTCCATTATCATAGTCAATCGTCAGTGTGACGCATCAGCCGGATTTAATTCATTGCATAAGGACTGCTATTAATGCTAATTCACTGTCTGCAATTATTTGCTGTCTGCTGTATTAATTTCATTTCTATCCCGCACTAATCAAGGTTTTATTCTGCTTGAAAGGAAGCACTTTGCTTTATAATACAGCCATGTTACTTGACGTGGGTGGCATCACTTTAAAAGGAACTATTAGCACTGAAAGGAACCTCGTGTAAATAATATCTTCAAAAGGTTTCATTCTGAATTAAAATTCCCTCCTTTTTAAATGTCAGTTGTTGTTGGGGTTAAGATTTTATCATCTATCATCCTCCTGTTCCCCTGCTACTGCATTTCTCCTTAGACCTCATTATCAATCAATCAATCAAAACTATTCATATAGCACATTTTGTATGTTAAAATGCAATGCATTATTTTCTTCTCTACTTGTTTGTTCTTTCACAATTATTTTGGGGGTCACGGATTGAGGAAATGCAACCTTTGTACTGTGGACGTTTGGTTGCTGGAGATTTTGGCAGGGCAAGAACTGAAGCTTCTTTAACTGTCAGTCACTCTGGGTATGACTGTTAGCTAAATGGCCAATATGTTAAAGACAATTTAAACATCTGTCATTTCCAGCTGTCCGACAGTATGGACTTGTCCCGAGGGGATGAGCCGAAGGAGAAATGATCACGCCGACACACACACTTCTCACATACGTACATTTGGATGTGAGCGTGTATCCCCCTAGTGGGGGAGGGTGGCCCTCCACAGCGTCGAAGCCCGAAGACACCAGCACCACGTCTGGAGCGAATTCATTGGCTATGGGCATAACCACTGACCTGGAAGAAGAAAGCGGTCAAGGGGAGGAAGTGAGGCTGAGGAGGTGCCTGAGGGTGATATGGAGGGATATGGGTCGGGCGTCCAACGACACCGTGTAGTGATCTGATCACATCTGGATGATATGACTGTCAACCTGGCCGTTTGACTCTACAGCTAACAATTACTTAGAACGACAATCATTATATAATGTGAAAAGACAGTGTGTCAACTTCATGAGAAGTGGATACATGTGTATTACAAATGAATATTTTTGCTCCATTTCCTTCCCGGATTATTTTCAAGAAACAGAAATTCATCAGATCGTCCAGGTTAACATGTGTGTGTGTGTGTGTGTGTGTGGGTGTGTGTGTGTGCCCGCACATGTGTGTGTACACTCATACTTTACCTGAAGGCTGCTAGGTACTCTACATCTCCCATCGGTGGATCAAGACCGCCAGTGAAGGCTACGTTGACATTGAATCCAACTCCGGGCCCGCTGCCGACCTACAGGGGACAATGCACGTATGTGTGAGCACAGTTTCCAAACACACCTCAACACCATCACTCACATTTGACTCCCTCGAAAAAGGTGCGAGTTCGACATTATTAGACGGCCAAGTAAGTTTGCACATTGTAGGAACTTGTCTTGATGAGATGCTCAAGCAGTAAGACACAAGGACGTTTGAAACAATATTTCTAAGCAGAAAAAGAAACCTACGTTATCCGTAAGAGACAGTAACTACAAACCTAAGATGAGTGAAATATCCCAAGTGCGAGTTAGTAAGAACTTATGGGGTGAAGAGTATCTTTTTTTGGGGGGGGGGGGGTTCTCCCCTTTTTCTCTCTAATTGTACTTGGCCAATTACCCCACTTTTCTGAGCCGTCCCGGTTGCTGCTCCACCCCCTCTGCCGATCCGAGGAGGGTTGCAGACTATCACATGCTTCCTCCGATACATGTGGAGTCGCCAGCCGCTTCTTTTCACCTGACAGTGAGGAGTTTCGCCAGGGGGATGTAGCACGTGGGAGGATCACGCTATTCCCCCCAGTTCCCCCTCCCCCTTGAACAGGCGCCCTGACTGACTAGAGGCGTTAGTGCAAGGACACATACCCCCATCCAGCTTCCCACCCGCAGACACGGCCAATAGAGTCTGTGCGTAGTCCACTGACTTCCGGTTTCTACTGCAGCGGTCATACCAGTTTCCTGTGTGTTGGCGTGTGCCATTGACAAGGGCATATTTTTCACGATGCCTGCAAGATTTACCATGGATAAATGTCAACGATATGCACAGAATTGTCGACAAACTTTCATCTGCACCTACCAGCAAACGGGTGAAAAGTTTCAAGTTGTACATATCTAGTTACGTCCACATTTATGAGGATGAGTGGACGGATGGATGGACAGAATTGTGGACCTAAACAAGAAACTGGTATGACCCCTGCAGTAGAAACCGGATGTCAGTGGACTACAGTTACGCACAGAGTCGATTGTGTCAGTAGTGACGCCCGACCAAGCTGGAGGCAACATGGGATTCAAACCGGCGATCCTCGTGCTGGTAGGCAATGGACTAGACCGCCTGCCACGCTGCCCGGATGGCCGGTGAAGGGTATCTTATATATAGTAAAAGGAGCGAACAGAAAGAAATAAGAGCCAACTCACATCTATTATTATTTACAGCAGGCAACCACACCCGCCCCCAACTACTCCCACACAGAATCACCTTGCCTTGTCTTCATTAGCGCGGTTCAGATTTACTGGAGCCGGTTGTGTGATGTTACGGTTTGGTTTGTTTGTCTGTAAATTTAGCGAGGCAGCCGAGCAACAGCGAGGTCTCAAAACAATGAGCACATCTGGGGCTACTCAAATAAGTCATTACTTTCAGCGCACGAGTGAGACAACAGCAAACAATTTAACAGTCTCATTGTTATGCTTTCCCCAATTGTTTATTTGGGGAAACCTCCTGATCTCATCCCCGCATACTTTCGTTTAACTGTTCACTCTTTATGTGGGAGCTCGAGGCCAACTTGGACCAGGTTGTGAAAAGCGGCTGGCACGGCGGTGGTGTTGCCCGGTTCCGGACACTTTCTCATGCAGTAAATAACTTGAAAACAATGGCAGCGATTTAGTGATTTACCCTCGTGGAGTGTGAGCCCTCTTATTAAAGGGTAATTCTGTCTTTTTTTACAACCTGGGTGTTATTTTTGTACTTTTTGCCTTCGTTCATATCATTTATGATATTCTAGTCACCGGCTTCATTTTGGAGATTTTGGATTCGGGACGGCCACAGGACACGGCCTTATGACGGTGTCTTATGTCGTAACTGAACACGAGTGCCAGACATGTTTCAATAAATCCAATTCAACCCAATCACCAAAACCACGTATTTGGAAATGAGAATAAAAAGAGCAAGTTGGGTCCGCGGTGGTGTAGCGGTCTAAGCATCAGCTTTGTGTCGATGCAGTTGCCCACTGGGGACAAGGGGTTCGCGCCCTGGTCTCGTCAGATCCGACTATGGCCGGACTTGATGAAGCAGCAATAATTGGCAATGCTGTCTTCGGGAGGGGGGCGGAGTCGGCCTGTGTTCGTCACATGAATGCGTCTGTATGTGTGTCGGAAAAAGCAGTGGTTCGGCCTGAATTCGCCTTGTCACGAAAGTGGCGAGGCGTCTCCTCCGAGACCGCTGGCCGGAGAGATGCAGTTGGTGAACGCATGTAGTACGAGGGTGGGTGTTTGAATTAAAATAGGGGGATCGATTGTCCACTAAATTGGGAGAAAAATCAGAAATAAATTTAGAGAAAGTTAAAAGTTATAATGTCCAATATTATCAATGGTCCATCACAATGCTGAGCTACTTCTTGGTTCAACTTGCAGGTATGAGCACACTTACCATAGGTAGTAATAGTACTCATTGGCTTACTACCCGGCCAGTGTAATTGAGAAGTCAAATATAATGGGAAATCATGTACCCTGTTTAACTTAGACACTAGGTTTTGTTGTTGTTGTTGCTTAGACTTGTGTTCAAGCTGTGTCCAGCAGTGAGCCCATGTTCAAAATTTTCATAATGAAGCTGGTAAACTGATATCAGAACCCCCATGCACGATGCCAAAAACTACAAGAAGAAGACCGATGTTGTAAAACAAATGAATTTTCCTTTTTGGATTAATCAAAATTCAGTTGTAAACCAGGAACACCGGAACGACTGCAGCCACAGGGCTCAGCAACAGTCAGCTACCTTGAGACATCACGGCTTAAACCCTGCCCAGTGGAATCAAGGCATTCTTGCTAAAACACAAATACAAACCCACCTCATCAGGCGCCCCGCTGCCAGGAAAGAAGTTTCCATCATCGTAGCGATGGATGGACATGTAGAGGACATTGGGGTCATCGTAGAAGGCTTGCTGGGTACCATTTCCATGGTGAACATCCTGAAGGGAAGTACATATGGCCAGCATTATATCCCAGCATCATCCCAACCCTTGCAATTTGCCTGTCTAAACAAAGACTATGGTGCAAATGTGAAACTAGATTTGCAGTTATTGAAAGCGTTATACAGCATAGACTAAAACACGCCAGACAAATCTAGGGGAGAAAAGGACCCTGTACAAACAAGCCGCTTGTATCTACTGGATGCCCTACACCCTCTCCCCATCTAGCACGCTTCTACAGACACTGACCCAGTCCACGATGAGGATCCTGTTGACGTTGAGTCTCTGCTGGAGTAATTTGGCTGCGATGGCTACCGAGTTGAAATAACAGAAGCCCCTGGAAGAACAGGAAAGGCAGTGAGGGTTGTGAGAATCACCAGGCCGGTTATTTGCTCAACAGTGTCCTAGCCAACACTTGGTAATGTGCTGACTGGTTTTAAACTGTCTTAAGTGCACTTTACAGTTCATACGAGCAATGTTTAGAAGAATATCAAACAAGACACTGCTTAATGCAAAACAACTGACGAAATAAAAATATGACAAATGAACATTATGGCTTTTGTCATTTCTGTTGTAGACAAGCACATTTCCACACCGCCATTTGTATACACGTGCATTCAATGTGTCTGCATGTGTGCTGACAGTCTGTGGCCTTACATGGGAGTGCTTTCCTCGGCATGGTGTCCAGGAGGGCGGACCACAGCAAATCCATTCTGGAAAACAGACAGACGAAACAAAAGTGTTACCCACAGTGTTGTTCACCCGGTCGCAGAGGTTCAAGCATTGACGTGCCAGTGTTCAAACTATTTCCAGATTAAGGGTGACAATACTACTACTACTTTCGGCTGCTCCCGTTAGGATCATCCATTTCCATCTCTTCCTGTCCTCTGCACCTTCCTCTGTCACGCCAACTACACGCATGTCCTCTCTCACCACATCCATAAACCTCCTCTTTGGCCTTCCTCTTTCCCTCTTCCCTGGAGGCTCCACAATCAGCATCCTTCTCCCAATATACCCAGCATCTCTCCTCCACACAGGTCCAAACCATCTCAAGCTTGCCTCTCTTGCTTTGTCTCCAAACTGTCCAACCTGAGTTGTCCCTCTAATATACTTGTTCCTAATCCTGTCCTTCTTTGTCACTCCCAATGAAAATCTTAGCATCTTCAACTCTGCCACCTCCAGCTGCGCCTCCTGTCTTTTCATCAGTGCCACTGTCTCCAAACCATATAACATAGCTGGTCTCACTACCATTTTGTAAACCTTCCCTTTAACTCTTGCTGGTACCCTTCTGTTGCAAATCACTCCTGACACTCTTCTCCACCCACTCCACCCTGCCTGCACTTTCTTCTTCACCTCTCTTCTGCACTCCCTGTGACTTTGAACAGCTGACCCCAAGTATTTAAACTCATCCACCTGCTTCAGTTCTACTTCTTGCATCCTCACCATTCCACTGTCCTCCCTCTCGTTCACGCGTAGGTATTCCGTCTCGCTCCTCCTGACTTTCATTCCTCTTCTCTCCAGTGCATACCTCCACCTCTCCAGGCTCTCCTCAACCTGCTCCCCACTCTCACTACAGATCACAATGTCATCCGCACACATCATAGCCCACAGAGACTCCTGCCTGATCTTGCCCGTCAACCTGTCCATCGCCATTGCAAACAAGAAAGGGCTCAGAGCCGATCCTTGATGTAATCACACCTCCACCTTGAACCCATCTGTCATTCCAACCACACACCTCACCACTGTCACACTTCCCTCATACATATCCTGCACCACTCCTACATACTTCTCTGCCACACCTGACTTCCTCATACAATGCCACACCTCCCCTCTCGGCACCCTGTCATATGCTTTCCCTAAATCCACAAAGACACAGTGTAACTCCTTCTGGGCTTCTCTATACTTCTCAATCAACATTCTCAAAGCAAACATCACATCTGTGGTGCTCTTTCGTGGCATGAAACCATACTGCTGCTCGCTAATCATCACCTCTCCTCTTAACCTAGCTTCTATTACTCTTTCCCATATCTTCATGCTGTGGCTGATCAACTTTATACCTCTGTAGTTGCTACAGTTCTGCACATCGCCCTTGTTCTTGAAAATTAGTGCCAGTATGCTTCTTCTCCACTCCTCAGGCATCATCTCACTTCCCTAGATTGTGTTAAACAATCTAGTTAAAAATTCCACTGCCATCTTTCCTAAACACCTCCATGCCTCCACAGGTATGTGGGCAGCAATACTATTTACAGCATTTTGTCTCTTTACATTCAGGGATGGCCCACCAACACAGCAAAAATGAAACAAAGCAACTGTAATAAAACAAAGTAGTAAAGTTACATGTGTATAAGTGATTTTAAAACGAGAAGGTAACAAAACAAAAACAACTTGAGCAGGGATGGATGGATGGAGAATACAAACTAAAGATGCACACCGTGCACTAGTGCTGATGGATAAATGGTATTTTCATCACCATTGTGATGTGGACATGTGTGCTAAACACATCGCAAAAGACTGCCTGAAATGTGATGAATCAGAGAAATAATTTTATCCACAAGCGCCATGCAGTCACACTCAGCATGTGAACATTTGACCTACCAGGTGGAGCCCTGTAGTCCGTTGCACCAGCAGAGCCTAAGTATGTTCGATCTTTAATCGGCACTACGTTCGAATTTATGACCAACTAAATGCTATACCGTAGCACCAAGTCACATATGTTCAACGTAGACTTTTTAAGTCTGCTGTATAAAAAAAACCCCAAACGTTAATATGGCTTTTAGGTGTGAGCAAGAGGGAAACCTGCTGCAAAATTAAGAAAATGAAGGAGGACGCGGCTTGCATAGGCAGCGAGTTCTTCGCAACAGATTAAATCCACTGGACCTGTATGACAACACTGATTTACAATCGCATTTCGGCGCACAGAAATCTACCAAATAACAGACCTCCTTTCCACTGACTTAAAGCACGACATGGACAGGAACGAAAATAATAAATAAATACACACAAGAAATGAATAAGTTAATGATCTTTGGTCCAGTGGAATGACGGAGCCCGACAGAGGGAAACAGCCTCGCTCTAAACTTCTTGGATCAGGATGTCTACAGACAGCCTACTTCCCCGGGGAAAACACTGCGTTTGGACAACATAATATGCACACTTCAATATTTGTTTATTTATCGCAAGTTATATCATCCTTGCAATATATGTAAATATATATTTTTTTAAAAACAACATATATATACACCCCCCCCATTTTCTGACCAATTACCCCACTCTTACGAGCCATCCTGGTCGCTGCGCCACCCTCTCTGCCGATCCATGGAGGGCTGCAGACTACCACATGTCTTCTCCGGTACATGTGTAGTCGTCAGCCGCTTCTTTTCACCTGACAGTGAGGAGTTTCGCCAAGGGGACGTAGCATGTGGGAGGATCACGCTATTCCTTCCAGTTCCTCCTCCCCCTCGAACAGGCGCTCCGACCGACCAGAGAAGGTGCTAGTGCGGCGACCAGGACACATACCCACATCCGGCTTCCCACCCGCAGACACGGCCAACTGTGTCTGTAGGGACGACCGACCAAGCCGGAGGTAACATGGGGATTCGAACCGGCGAGCCCCGTGTTGGTATGCAACAGAATAGACTGCCATGCCACCCGGACGCCCTATGTAATAGCAGTTTAAGGATTTCCGATAGATGCTTGTGTGCATAGCTCATTATGACGGAGAGGTGAAGAAACCTATGTTTTTGTAAAGTATATGATTCCTTTATAATGTAATCACCTGAAAATCATTGGCAAACACTACTAACAAAGCTAAAAAGTGGGAGCGGGGCCGGCAAGAGAGAGAGAGAGACTATAACAGACCGATCACTGATACCTTTAGTTCTCCGGTGGCTACTTTGAAGACCAGCTCCACCACGGAGCCCACCGCCAGACGTGCCGCACTGGAGGAGTGGACCTCGTTCCAAATGGTGTCACTATCCACCTGGGAGCACACATGGACAGACAGACAGAAAGTTAGACAGGCACTGACACATACACACATTCACAGACAGAAAGTAAAAGCACACTCCATCACACACAAACACGCACATGATTATCATAAATGATGCATTCTACAAGCTGGCGTCACAGAAACGCGGAAGCGAAAACAAGGTTTCAACACATGAGTGAGTGTCTGTCGGTCTGTCTGTGAGCCCACTCCAACAGGCTGGCAGAGAGATGGGAACTTACCCCAACCCCTCCACACGGTAGCCTAACAAACATCGGGGTGATTGAACCTAGAGAAGGAGAAAAGAAAGAGATGACATCATCATTCAGAGTGCCATTAGTGATGTAGATATTAACGCTTTAACCACAGCGATACTCCCTCCCAACACCCACACACACACACACACACACACACACAAAAGAAATACAAAACACCTTAAAATGCACAGGATAGGAGTCTAGGCCTTCAGAGTGATTTCTGTCTACATCTCTCCACAACACGACTAACAAAGATAGGGTTTAAACATGGGCAGTGTGTCATGTGTCGCTCTCCATGTGCACATACGGTGAGGCAGCAGGGTTTTTGTTGCGTTGGACAAAATACAAATGTATATTTCAGTTCGCTTTTGCATGTATGTGTATGTGTGTACGTGCATGCAAGCATATTTTTTAACATGGTATGGTTCTGACGGTCAAGTGTGTGCATGGATTCAAACGAGGTTGTAACAGTTAACAGCATTTAACTTCACGTACCCATGTGAGTGCGTGTGTGTGTGTGTGTGTGTGTGTGTGTAAGTGTGTGAGAGTTCTTACAGTCTAGTTTCTGCCGAAGAGGGTTGGTTCCGTAGAGGAGGACGTGGGCTTCGGAGTGGACCGTCTGCAGTTCTTCTAAAGTGGCCTTCCTCCCACGGATACACTGCAGAGCCACGCACACGCATGCACACACACACACACACACACACACACAGAAAAACGTGTGCACTAAGTCTCTTGATATTTAGTTTGCTGATTACCAGAGAACCTTTGTCCATGGAGATGCAGAGATTTTGCAGGAATTCGTGTGCTGTGCTTAACAAAAGATTGTCTGACTTTAAAAGATACTACTATAATTGCCACTACTATTGCCAATAATAATATCTATAATGATAAACCTTTACTTATAGAGCTCCTTTTACAACAAAAAGTGCACAATTCAAAAGCACAGTGAAGCGACTGAGAAGACACAACTAAACAAAAACAATTCAGTTGTTAAATGCTTTAGGAGTGACCTTCCAGCCATCCATTATCCGAACCGCCTATCCTGCTCTCAGGGTCACGGGGATGCTGGAGCCTATCCCAGCAGTCACTGGGCGGCAGGTGGGGAAAAACCCTTGACAGGCCGCCAGGCCATCACAGGGCCGACACATTCAAACCTAGGGACAACTTAGTATGGCCCATTCACCTGACCTACATGTCTTTGGACTGCGGGAGGAAACCGGTGCACCCGGAGGAAACCCACACAGACACGGGGAGAACATGCAAATTCCACACAGAGGACGACCTGGGACGACCCCCAAGGTTGGACTACCCTGGGGTTCAAATCCAGGACCTTCTTGCTGTGAGGCAACAGTGCTAACCACTGTGCCGCCCTGTCATATACATTGTCATATCATGTACCTTCAAATGCAATGAAATGGATATGCCCTAGCTCGCTCAGCCCTGAAAACCATATATCAGGAAATAATAAATGGGTGCCTGATATCCTCCATGATACTTAGGGCCTTCCTTCTGCTGCAATGGGTGGTGTACATGTCCTGAAGCTGTGGCAGTGCTGTTCCTATGATGCCTGGAGCCGTTTCTACTATCTTTCTCAGTTGTTTGTGGTCCTGTTCAGTCAAGTT
The DNA here is from genome assembly GCF_029633865.1 of Lampris incognitus. Classification (NCBI taxonomy): domain Eukaryota; kingdom Metazoa; phylum Chordata; class Actinopteri; order Lampriformes; family Lampridae; genus Lampris; species Lampris incognitus. Next base: position 13,057,029 of record NC_079231.1, read on the forward strand.
GCCAAACCACACCAGTATGCTTCCAGTAAGGATACTCTCTGTGGTAGTCTGATAGAAACCGACCAGGGTTTTTGTGGACCTTCTGAATTTTTTTAAGACATCTCAGAAAGTATAGTCTCTGTTGTGCCTTCTTAATGACACAACTGGTGTTTAGAGACCAGGAGAGGGAGTCTGAGATCTGAATGCCTAAAAATCTGAAGTTCTTCACAATTTCAACAGTGCCACCTGTGATGTAAACTGGTGTCTGAACCACTTTGGACTTCTAAAATCAACAATTACCTCCATTGTTTTCTCAGTATTTAGGTTATTTTGACACCATATGGATGGGTCTCTCACCTCCTTCCTATAAGCATCTTCATTGTTGTCATTTATCAGTCCAATTACTGTGGTGTCATCTGCAAATGTCATGATGCTGTTGTGATATTTGTCAACACAGTCATGTGTGAGCAGACTGGAGAGTAAGGGACTAAGGCAGCAACCCTGCGGTGCTCCTGTGTTGAGAAACCTCAGGAAGACTATTAGAGAACAGATCCTTCTTCCCGGATGGTGTTTAATTACATACTTGTGTGTTTATGTCTGGTCTAGATCAAATTCCTTGTGCACCCCTTGGCCATTCCTTTGCAAATGAAAGAAATTCTGACTCCAGTTCTTTAAAGGGAAAACCCCTCTGGTGAAGACTGATGATGCACCTTGTGGATAAAGTCTTACTTATAGATCTAAAATTTGATTGTTAAAACTGTTTTACCTCACACTGGGCCCTGAGTCCTGTCTCCTGCAGCCGGGACCAGATGCTCTGGATTCGCCCTGCATGCTCCGGGTGGCTGTTGGTGTTTCCACACATACACTGATGCTTCTGCATCAGTGAGTCATAGACCAGGCCTGAGGAGAAGACACATTCTATTTATTTATCTATCTATTTATTCATTTTTTAAAAATGTTTCCCCAGTTGTACTTGGCTAATCACCCCACTCTTCCGAGCCGTCCCGGTTGCTGCTCCACCCCCTCTGCCGATCTGAGGAGGGTTCCAGACTACCACATGCCTCCTCTGATACATGTGGAGTCGCCAGCCACTTCTTTTCACCTGACAGTGAGGAGTTTCGTCAGGGGGACGTAGTGCGAGGGAGAATCACACTATTCCCCCCAGTTCCCCCTCCCCCATGAACAGGCACCCCGACCGACCAGAGGAGGCGCTAGTGCAGCCGCCAGGACACATTCCCACATCTGGCTTCCCACCCGCAGACACGGCCAATTGCGTCAGTAGGGACGCTTGACCAAGCCAGAGGTAACACGGGGATTCGAATCAGCGATCCCCATGTTGGTAGGCAACAGAAGAGACCGGCACACCACCCTGACGCCCCGAGAAGACGCATTCTTAAGACTCATTTATCTGCCGACAGAACTGAATCATTAGGAAAGATGTATGGGGCTGACCTGTTGTGAAACGAGGCTTGGTGGGCGGATCGGAGGGAGTGACGCTGATTGGGAAGGAGGAGGCCGACGCCGGAGAGGACTGGGCCCGGGAAAGTGGGCGGTGCCCTGGAAAAGAGATTGACAGGCCAGCAGCCTCCATGGAGGCCTGGTAATTCCTCAGCTGGTGGATCCGCTGCTGCTCCAACAACAGGGCCTGCTGCTCACACACACACACACACACACACACACACACGCACGCACACACACACACACACGCACACACACACACACACACACACACACACACACACACACACACACACACACACACACACACACACACACACACACAGAATGAAACAAAGAGAGAAATATTATAGAGAGAAGAGCCAAGTGAAAAACAGGGAGCAAGAGAAGAAGAACCTAACACCACTTCATTATTACTACTTATATTGTTGTAATATTATTCTCAGGTTGTACTTTATGCATGTCACTTTACAACACAGTTTCCGTTTAATTGCCTTGTATCTAAATGCAAATGTATTGGGACACTTAGACTTAGAGGAAGAAAAACTGTTTAGAGTATTTTTTTTTAAATGGCAAGTAAAAGGTTTGGCCAAAAGGTGGCAGACAAAACAAACTTAGGGTCTAGGTTTTCCCTTAGTATCTGCATGGCCTCAGACACAGAGCATTTTCACAGCCCAGATTGTACAAGCGAGTCTTGTCGACTTGTATTTTACATCTTTCTTTGCCATTCCTAAAACACACCAGGTCTCAGTTAAGTCGGGATCAGCTCTTGAAATCCCAATATAGATGCTTGCAGCCTAAATTATTTTGCAGTCATTAACTAGGACAAATCCATTTTTTATCAGTATCAAGGTCTCTGCTCCAGTCAGCATCTCTACAGCACTTTGCTGCACAGCTTCAGTTTCACAGGGACTGACAGTGGCAGTAAATCAGGCAGCGGTAAAGGGCCCTTCACATGATCAGCGACAACAACACTCGGTGCCGGCGCTGCCATTCATTTCCTGTGTGGCAAGCGTCGCCGCTGGACCTGGCGTTGCCACCGACCTCGGGGTTCTGTGCAACGTTCAACTATATTCAACTTTGACCTCTGCGACGCTGACCTCTGCGATGCGCAACCAATCAGGAGAAACTTGTTCTACGTGTGTCGGAGCATCCGGAATTATATAACATGACCATGTAATCATACTACGATCTGACTAAAAAGTCTGTGGCTTGAAATGATGTCAGTTTACAGACTGGACTACCAGGTTGGTTGACAGTTTTCTGTCAACCATGTGGGCTGCAGTCCAAAATTGAACTCCACCCCTGAATTTCCTCAATTCTGTCATTTTAAAAACTCCATAATGAATATAATGATCCCCGGCGCTCCTGGTACTGGCACTGATCATGTGAAGGGGTGGCACCCAACCTGGCACTGATGTCGACGTTTTGCGCGGCCATGTGAAAGCTGCTTAATTTGCAACTTTGGCCACGTCTAGAATTTGCATCCTTACATTACAGTATAGCAGCGGCATTCGGGAGAGGGAGAAAAAGATCCGGGTTTTCCACCTTCTTTAAGCTAGCCCAGTTGTCATCAAAACTCAAGCCAGGTTAGTCATGTCAGACTGAGTCACTCCACCCCTCCATGCCTCCGTGTTATAGAGATCATCTGATGTAGGTTCTTTATTGAGCGGTATCGAAATAAAATGATAATTATAATAATGAATGTTGTGGATAAAGCTGTGACTCATCAAACCTGCAAATTCCTGCACAGCTCTCACAATACTCTTCGAAACAACTACGTGTAATTGTCGTGAGACGTGAGACACTGACTGTGCAGGACTGTTTTGCTTCCCGTCCTCCCCCCGACCTTCACAAACCTTCAGCCCCCTTCTTACCTGTCGGAACAGCAGCTCCTGCTCCGCCTGCCTCTCCCTCTCCCTGTGCTGCATCGCCTCCTCCTCGATCTCCTGGGGGTCCGGGGGCTCTTGCTTGATGGTGACCCCCGGCAGCAGCCCGGCTCCGTCCTGGTGCTCCCTCAGCTCCTCCTCCGTCTCCTCGGGGTGACTCTGGTGCTGGCGGCCTACAGACGGCTCGTTGGGCTTGGCCATCATCTGGAGAATGGAAGGTTGGTTGGGATTTATTTTACACAACAAGTCAAAAAGGGTGTCACACACTCTACACTTGCACTATAAACACAGAAATACAGGGATGGGCAGTTTGTCACTGTCGATTTCATTTAAATGACAATTATAGATCGGGTTAGTTGACTAGTTTAAAAAACAAAGTAACCAAACAGACGTAATGTAGATGGGTTTTAGGAGGTTTTCCATGTGCTCCATTCAGTTGCTCATCCTGCTCGTGTCCATTCCGCTCTGGTACCATGCTACAACGTTTCTTTTTTTCCAGTTGGTTTTCTATAAAATTATCACTAGAATTTAACAACACCAATGTAAATAAATTGGCAATTACGCACTATTTTTAATGATATTCTGTCAGTGACGTGGGCCGTTTCACAGGCCTTATAAACAAGTTTCTGTTTGCCAATTTAAAGCCAGCACAAGTGAGGTGAGGCACTGTTCAGAAGGAATATATGACATGTTTTCAATTTCAGAAACGTTTTGCTATGATATTTAGCATAGAAGAGAACAACAGACAGTTAACTGTAGTTATTTGTGTAGCTACCGTTTATTTAGGGTAAATTACAGGTGGAAAACGGACTGTTTGCAGCTTGCAGCCCTTAAAATGTTGGCATAGCACATCATAACGCTTCCTGGTAATGTGGCGTTTGAAATGCCATCAGGAACCCCGACTCACCACGTTCTCTTTCAACAGTGTTGTAGTACCCGAGTCCAGGACTCGGACTTGAGTCCTGATTTTCAGGACTTGTGACTCGACTTGGACTTGAGCACCGATGACTCGGACTCGGACTCAGACTCGAGCACTGACTGCATTCGGACTCGGAAGTTGGAGATGAGGACTCGGACTTGTTAATTGATAAAGACTGTTCTTTTTTGTTTTTGTTATGTGTCACAAAGTAAACAAACCCCTTTTGAAATGGTGACAGCTCTGTCATACTGTTTCATGTAGACCTTTTTTATTTGCATGTCAGCTTTTTTACGGTGCCAGAGTGGAGCACTGGAGCCCATCTTGGAACTTGACTCAGACTCAACCTCAATGACTCGGACTCGGGTAATGGGGACTTGACTCGGACTCAACTCGGACTCTTCTTTGGGGACTCGAGACTCGACCTCGAGGTTTAGTGACTCGACTACAACACTGTCTTTCAACCACCTGCTCATTGATCGTTTTCCTCATTTTTATCCGACGCTTATAAGAAGAATAGTCTGAACTCTTCAATACACCACAACTTTTCATTGAAACTTATGTATCACTTCCATATGAAAATGACCAGTATATTTAACAATGCTTAGCAGATTCCTAAACATTTAAGTGACTCATTGGTTAACCCCCGCCCATCACACACAGATATACTGTGAGTTAAATCAAGCACACACAGATTCACACACATGCACTTCTTTCCATCAGATTCCTGGCGAACTGTCTCGTCTCTCACCACCCATTCTTCTTTTAACAAGCTTAATTTGGATTACCCAGTCAGACTGGTGTCTTGCTCATTTCAAAAGCCATCCGATCTAATTGCATGTGAGCATCCATTCTGCCGAGTGCACTGCGGGGCAAAATGTGTCTCGTCAAACTGAGACTGCCCTCTCTAATTGTGCTTCATTTCATCAGCCCATTCTGGGGCCCGTGGTTATCGAGCACCGAGTCTGTTGTCTATTCATTCACTTCCCCTGATACGGGCCATTCAGACTCCCATTCAAGGCACCGGAGTACTCGCCTCCATAGTGTGTCATTGTTGTGCATCACTGGGTACATGTGTGTGCGTCGCGTACACACATTATGGGACAGAGAGCGTGTGAGAGAAAGAGAACAACAGAGAGAACGAAATGTCAGCCTCAACTCCCAGGAGTGAGCCCAACTACAGGTGTGTGTGTGTGTGTGTGTGTGTGTGTGTGTGTGTGTGTGTCACAGAGCTGTGAACCTTCAGCTCCCCTGGCACTCCGCCATGGGACATCATTGACGTCAGCACATTCACCGGCTACCCAGACCCCCCCTCCATCTCCACCCCCCCACGCCTCAAATGTTGATCATCTTCCTCTCAAAACATCCCCCCCATCTTTCACAGCATCATACTCCCCACATAAGAAAAGAAATCACACCATCCGCTCTCTCCTGCTCCACTTTCCCAGAAACGCCTTTTCCTTTGCACATACCGTTCTCTTCATTTCCTCATTGATTCGAGATCAAAAAATGAAATAACGTGACAAGCCTAATTATAAAAGAATTAAATATTCTACATGTGATCTTCCACCACTATTTCCTTATATCACATTCTTTGAGGTAATCATACAAGTAAAGCCTGGATAAAACCCAAAAACATATGAGCGGGTCGTTGGTGCCTTTGCAGAGTTCACATCCTCGGATTTAAGGTGAGCGTCGTCTAAAATTATCCCTCACGTTTTGTATTAATTTTCTGGCTGACATTCAACTGTTGGAGACCCACCAGCACTACTGTACAGCATCCCCCCCCAGAAACGCCACCTTGATGACAGCCCTGCAGACTTCACCCCCCGGTAATTGCTGTTTGTGCTGAGAACTGTGTCTCGAGAGCCTGGGGAAATATGTTGAGGGCGAGAAGGAGGGGAACGAGAGGAGGAAATCCCTCGTTTCATTCAACCACCTCTCCTCCAGCGTTACTCAAGGCTACAACAGGAATAGTTGCACAGAGCTGCTGCTGCTGCCTCCTTCCTTCATGACCATATAAGGCAGAGGCTTCCGCCTTGTTGCCATGGTAGCACTGGGCTAGCTTGCAGCCCGTAGCAACTGACTTCTTTGCAGTCACATGAATATGGGAACAAAATGAGCAAACACACACACACACACTTGTAAACATGCAGAAAAGGCAAGAAAGAGAAAAAGGCATGACTAGTATGACACACGGGGAGATTGTGTATGAGAAAGTGCAATGATTATCTCTGGTACACGTGCACACACACACACACACACTCAGGGATACAAGTGTGCACACACACAACGAACAAGCCTCCTTTCCACTTGAAAAACAAAGCAATCAAAGTAACAGAGATACAGGGAGAAAGAAGAGACCAAAGAGAGACAGCTAAGGACCACTAACCCGACAAAACGCATGCACGCATGCACACACACACACACTCACACACACACACAAAACCAGCCAGTCCCTACACGCTCCAGTCTTGCCAACCTTATTGAGGTGAAGTTGCTGCTGTTGGAACTGCTGTTTGTGTTTCTCCAGGAACTGCTGGTGCTGCTGTTGGACCACCAGCTGCTGCAAGGCCAGTGCCTGTGCGTGGGCCTGGGCAGCGCTCCCCTGGGGCAGGGGGGCCGACTGAGTTCGCCCCAGGGGCCGGTGCTGCCGCTGCAGCTTAGCCATGGAGGCCGCGGATGGCATGGACAAGCCGCTCACACCTGGTAGGGACAGGAGAGAGAGAGAGAGAGAGAGAGAGAGAGAGAGAGAGAGAGCATGAGAGTGAGAGAAAGGGGGGGGGGTGATGGTTAAGAGGAGGCAGTCGTATTTAGATGCTTGTTGATTTGATAACCCCTACTGTCTACTGTTCATCAATTGTAATGTCTTCCATTCAGGGGTTCTTGAAGTGCCCCCAACTGGCTCGCTCAGTGTGAGGAGACATTTGTTTCAGTACCAGTCTATTCATCCTACGACAGCACAGTGCATGATGTGCCAGCTCTAGATGCACAAAAATCAGGTTCAAATTGCTTTTGGGTCTTGAAAAATAGATAGGCAAGTGGTCGGGCTCGTATTGTGGATGGAGCTCCAATTTATTCCATGCAAAGAGGCAGAGAGTAATGTAATCACAACTACGGGAAAATACACAACAACCATGTTTAGGATGGTGACGGTATTACAAACCAAGTTGAAACGTCACATGCATCTTCGTAGTTTAATGCTGTACACAGCATTCATATAAGTCGCACATGTGCAAGAACATTACGCGGCCTCGTTTGTGTCCTGCAGGCACCTCCTTACTGAAAACCGGCATGTGTGCAATCACCCCATTCACTGTTTGTGCAGGGCTGAAAATAGCAGGGGCAACAGGGTCATCAATGGAGGATTTAATAGGAAACGGCACACAATGCAACCATCGAATATACTCCCATGTTTCCCCTGTAGCATGCGCTGACATATGAATGGGGCTCATTAGTATGAACTAATGAATGAAAGTTTTTCAATGTGGTGGCACACAATGTACCATGAGTACAATCTCTCGGTGTGTGTGTGTGTCTGTCTATGTGGTATTGTTTTTTTTTTTTCTCCCTCAGTCTATGGACGATCAAAAAATGAATGATTCTTCAGTTAGTGTGAGATGTGACTATTTTCCATCTTGTCTATCGCCGTTGCAATTGGTCTGCGTGGCTTCTTGTGTGTGTTCAACCAATCCATGATGCTCACCCCTGCTAGTTCCACCCTATGGGTCCTGGAACTCATTTGGCAGCACTTGCTGAGATGATACTAGATGCGAGTTCCCGGGAACCCAATTTCTCCAATTTGGCAAATCTTATGCTGCAATGAAAACATTTGTTGACCAATGTCTAAAATTGCAGGCGTGGTCAGCACGAGACATGGCGGCACAAGGTGGCAGCAGAAAAGGGCAAAACTAGGCAAATTTTTTGTTGCAATACATAATTCACCAAATCATTCAGACATCTGCCCAACCGTCCCTGGAACCCATTAGATAAGTCATCTAACTTGCAAAACGTAATCTTATTAAGCATTTGATCATTTACATACCTATTCTCCTCCTCTCTTTCACCTCTACGACTGATTTTAAACGGATAAATTGAGAAGTACTCTTTGAATAATGTATTGGTATTCCTGTAGTCATTATTGTCAATATCACAATAACACTGTGATCATGATTACCATTGTTATAGTATAATGATAACAGTGGGGCCACTCCAACATCATGACCTACCTGTGACCAGGGGACTCTGTGCAGGACTCTGCTCCATTAGCACCATGTGCTGGAGCAGTGGACTGTGCCCACCATGCCCGCCTGTGCCCCCTCCAGCCTCAGCCAGGTAGGGGGTCAGGTGGGCTCCGGAGATGAAGGGTGGGCTGAGGGAGAGGGCTGGCTGCAGACTACCCTCTTGCTGGGCAGAGGTCACCTGGCAAGTGGAAAAAGCAGAAAGGGGGAGCGTAGGCTTCAAATGACTGTGGCTTAGATCCGGGAAAATAGACCTAAAGTTGCAGTAAAACAATGTGGATGTCCAAACAAATACAAGTGTGAGTCAGCTAGCATGATTTGGTCAACGAGCAGTGCACTTTAAAAATGTTAATACTCTAAGTGCACTCAAAGCAGACAGACTGAAGAAAAAGACAGACTAATAAGATTGGGGTAAAAGGGAGAGAGAGAGAGAGAGAGCGAAAGAGAGAGAGCGAGAGAGAGAAATACAGAGGAGTTAAACAGTGAGGAAAAAGGGTTGACAGACTCAGACAAACAGATACAAAGGTCAACAGACAAGAGGAGGAGCCAGACAAGCAGCCATGTCATTCTTACATTGGAGGCAGCTGTGGCTGTGGCTGTGGCAGGAAGTCCCAGGGTGATGTTGGGCAAGGAGGGTGAGGTGTAGAGGGACAACTGGTTAACAGAACCCCGATCAGCACCACTGCACAACCTCTGGGCAAGAGATACCTAGAAAGCACGTTTTAAAGATTTATTATGTCCATCCAGCCATCCATGATCTATACCTGCTTCATCCAATTCAGGGTCATGGAGGGGTAAAACCTATCCCAGCATGCACAGGGCAGAAGGCAGGGAGACATTCTGAACAAGCTGCCAGTTCATTGCCACCCTCAGTGATTCATTATTCATGCAAAAGATAAAAAAAAGCGGTGCAGGGGTAAATAACTGAAGTGTAGATTTCCGCTGGGTCTGTCGGTTACATTCTATTGGGATTAAACAACCGGCAGAAACATGCCATGGTGGCTTGACACTGAACAGCATCTTGGCAGCTGCCTGGCCCTCCTCCTCTGCAGACCCATCCTTTGAAGGCCCCTTTGCCACTAGCCTCTGCACATGGTCTACACTACTAAATATAACAACCAGTAGCTGGCACCTGTAGCCTTGCACCCACACAGTGGAGCAAGGTTACTCTAACAATAAGTGCTGTTGTATAATTTGCTAGAGAGAGAGAGAGAGAGAGAGAGAGAGAGAGAGAGAGAGAGAGAGAGAGAAGGGGGGGGAGAGAGAGAAAGAGAGAGAATTTGTGTGTATGTGTGTGTATACCTCGGTGCTGTTTGAAACTGCCACAGTGATGCCATTCTCATTGGGGATGTTGTTGGAGCTGTTGTTGGGGGAGCTTGGGCCTGAGCCAGGGGCACTGCTACATGCAGAGTCTGAAACACATGCACACACACACACACACACACACACACACACAAACGCATAAGAATGAACAAGGAAAACGATTACAAAACAAGCCACAGCACACAGGATAAACTATGATAAACCAGAGAACCAATGACTGAACATTATGTGATGGGAGTTCTTGTGTTCTCCACGTTCTTGTGCAATCAGCCTCCAACCTGCCATGTCCAGCGAGCGTTTCTTGGCGGTGGTGATGGGGCTGTCTCTACGCCGCAACAGGGGACTGCTCCTCCTCTCGCTCACCTTCTGCTTCAGCCTGGAACGAAGCTTCAGATTGGGCTCCGAGGCTGGAGGATAGATAGAGAGAGAGAGGGGGAACCAGGGGGAGAGAGATGGACAAAACGGTTTAAGTGATTTAGCTGCAGTCAATAAAGTAATGGCAAGTAATACATTACATAAACACCCATCCCAGCATAACATAACACACAAAATGTGTTCTGGCCATTTCTCACCAGTGGCAATAACGGTTTGTTAAACATGTGTGCACCCGCGGCACTCTTAGCATCTTTGGACACAACTTTTCAGCAGACAGCATTTGACGGCGATGCCCGAAGCAGCTGCTAATCTGTTTTGATGATCCTTGATGCATATTTAAACAATTCATCACATGATGTGATCCATCTATGCAACATTTAATGACAACACCGTGGATGCAGCGCAGGGTTTTTACATTAGCTTGCAGGAAAGGAGAGTTACTCTTGACTCAACTGGCCAACAAGGAACACCCGTGTATAACTGACCTCTCTGCATTTATCTGTGTATCAACAGACAGAGGGACCGAGGACACACTGCAACTCTGGATTAATGGCAAGTTAACCAGCAAAATAAGCTGAAAAAGATTAAACTGTTGAAATTTGGGGACGGCACGGTGGCGCAGTGGTTAGCGCGATCGCCTCACAGCAAGAAGGTCCTGGGTTCGAGCCTCGGGGTAGTCCAACCTTGGGGGTCGTCCTGGGTCGTCCTCTGTGTGGAGTTTGCATGTTCTCCCCGTGTCTGCGTGGGTTTCCTCCGGAGGCTCCGGTTTCCTCCCACAGTCCAAAGACATGTAGGTCAGGTGAATCGGCTATACTAAATTGTCCCTAGGTGCGAGTGTGTGTCGGCCCTGTGATGGCCTGGCGGTCTGTTCAGCGTGTCTCCCCGCCTGCCACCCAATGACTGCTGGGATAGGCTTCAGGATCCCTAAGACCCTGAGCAGGATAAGCAGTTTGGATGGATGGATGTTGAGATTGTTGGGTTTTGAGACTGCTTGGTTCTGAACTGTGCCAGGCCTGTTTATATGTCGCTGCTCTCCACAATAAGCCACACACAGTGTCTCGGAAACAAAGTGCCCAAACATAGTCCCAAACACATCACAAGCAAGTGAACAAGCAACTATCCCCACCAACAGACCGATGTGTTTCGGTCTGGAGTGCGGCTGTACCGAGCTCGTTTTTAACATCCGAGTCGCTCGCCGAGTGCTGCGTCTCCAAAGGTGGGAGGGTTTTGGTTCTTCCTCTTTTTTCGTTTATTCCCGCCGATTACGGCGCCGACACCGGCAAACCCGTCGAGCCTTCCAGAGGCGTGACATTTATCTGGCTGCCATGCTGCTTCAGGCAAATCAATCCAAAAGGGTGGTGGAGTTATCAGACCAACAGCCTCACGAGCTCGCACACCAGGAGCTCGGCACATTGATCCGTCACGGAGGAGACTCAACAGTGTCTGGACTTGTCTTGATGGGAAATGTGACTTAACCGCTTTATTACGAAACCTCAGTGATGCAAGAAAACATTTACTTTAAAGGATCTTGTACAGTCAGTTAGATAATCCCCGGGTCATTCCTCCTATTCGGCTGTTTTCCTTTACGACAGGATTCCAGTCCACAATTCCCCGAAGAAAGTGGCGATTTAAAAAAAAGAATTAGCTCCAGTTTTAGAGCCACGTCTGGTTCCATGCTGGTCTTTTGTGTATGTGTGTGCGTGTGTGCTCTCTCAGATTTGTGAGTGGAGATAGAGCAAAGGGAATGGCATGTCACATTGGCTCTTGCCATGAAGGCTAATGGTCTGTTTACTTTTGCCGGGCCAATCAGGGGCCTCAGTGGGGTCCGCATTAACCAATTAGTGGCTCATGTCTGTTCCTTGTTACTAATCATCTGTGGCGCTATTTTGTCCTTTCAGAGGGAGACAAAAGGGGGATTGAGAGAGTCCTCTTTCCTCTGCGTTCTTTCTCACTGTCAGTCTGCTCTTTCAATATCTAGTTTATCAGACTATGAGGCCCTTTATATTTCATAATTAGGGCAAGGCATCAAAAGGACGCTCCCCTCTCAGTGACATAATTTCAGTATTAATGCTAGCATAATCAAAAAGTATGAAAATGTTAGATTTATAACACAGCTCAAATCTACTTCTGTTCGAAAGGAAACTTGGACTAGCGTGATGTGACGCGATGTGATGTAGTCTTGTACAAAAAAAAAGTGTACGTCAAACAGAAAATAATTCACTAGCGCATCGAAATACGATTTCATCCAACAAAGGGGGGGGGGGACTGGAAAAGCCAGAGCCATAACTCGTACCCCGTTTCGAGTATCGCATCCATCATTAGAAATATTAAATCCAACAATGTCGAACCCTTTGCAGGAGCATCAACAACTGATCAAATCAAAACACGGTGATCCACTAACCTTTACGGCTAAACTGACGCTGGACTCATTTTGGTAACGAAAACTTCTCTTACTGTCAAAGTAACAGAAATTGGGGTGTCCGGGTAGTGTGGTGGTCTATTCTGTTGCCTACCAACATGGGGATCTCTGGATCGGATCCCCGTGTTGCCTCCGGCTTGGTCGGGCGTCCCTACAGACACAATTGGCCGTGTCTGCGTGTGGGGGGCCAGATGTGGGTTTGTGTCCTGGTCGTTGCACTAGCGCCTCCTCTGGTCGGTCAGGGCGCCTGTTCAGGGGGGAGGGGGAACTCGGGGGAATAGCGTGATCCTCCCACACGCTACGTCCTCCTGGTGAAACTCCTCACTGTCAGGCGAAAAGAAGCGGGCTGGAGACTCCACAAGTATCGGAGTAGGCATGTGGTAGTCTGCAGCCCTCCCCGGATTGGCAGAGAGGGTGGAGCAGCGACCGGGACAGCTCGGAGAGTGGGGTGATTGGCTGGATACAATTGGGGAGAAAAAGGGGGCAAAAAATCCCCCCCCCCCAAAAAAGTAACAGACATTGAGCTAGTGGACAGCTATAAATACCTGGGTGTTCTTGACAAAAAAAAAATTTTAAAAATCGTGTTTTGAATTTCATCTTGCTACCACAATAGAGGTCCAACAACGACTTGTTTTTCTGAGGAAAATATGGTCTTTTATTGTCTCCTCTGAGACGATGACTCTCTCTACTAGAAGTTTTATTGAATCAGCGTTTATGTTCTGCATTGTTGCTTGGCATGGTAATCTGACTCTGGCCAATAAAAACAGGCTTGGTAGCCTCATCAAAATGGCAAGTAAAATTTCAGGGAGGAGCCGAGCCCCGCTTACCGACCTTTATATCAGGCAGGTGTTCAGAAATGCTACTTCCCTTCTGGAGTGTCAAGATCACCTCCTCCGGTCAGAGTTTGAACTTCTACCCTGAGGGTGCCTGGTACGAGGACTACGAGATATAAGGTTTCCTTTGTCCCTGCTGCCATTCATTTGGGCAGCACGGTGGCCCAGTGGTTAGCGCTGTTGCGTCACAGCAAGAAGGTCCTGGGTTCGAACCCCAGGCCGTCCCAGGCCCTTTCTGTGTGAAGTTTGCATGTTCTCCCCATGTCTGGGTGTGTTTCCTCCGGGTGCTCCAGTTTCCTCCCACCATCCAAAAGACATGCATGTTAGGGTTGATACTCCTGCCTGTGCCCCTGAGCAAGGCAATGCAGAAAAGAACTGGAGTTGGTCCCCGGGAGCTGCAGCTCCCCACTGCTCCTATACAATAGGATGGGTTAAATGCGGAGAACACATTCATTGTAACCTGTACAAAATAGAGTGGCTTTCTTCTTCTTCTTCGTGTGAAATGGTAGATAGTATTTTACTGTTGTCTGGAGATTGCTTATTTGCACAGACTGTGTACTTGACTTCTGCACTTTGACCTTGATGCTGAATGAACTCCTTTCAGTCTCTTTGTCGACTAATACGTCCTGTATGCTGTTGGCCATCAGTGCTTTAGTGTTTTGTGCATTTGTGTGTATCCTGGCTGCAAACCAGTTTCCTGTAAGGGACGATAAAGACACTTTGAACTCTTGTAGTACTGAACCACAACATCCAGTTTGCATTTTTCTTCTGCAGGTCTGCTCGGTTCAGGTACACTGGAGCTTACCTGTTACCTTCCCTTGAGAATCTATTTAATAAAACACATTATCCTTGCAAACCCTTTCAAAATGAAGTGTGTATTCACTCCATGTGCGTTGGTAAAATTAAAAGAGTGGAGTACAAAGTTCGAAGTGGGAAGAGGACTAAAGATGGAATTAAAGTCAAATGTACTCAACGAAAAATATTAGTGTCCAGGGTGAGTAAAAGGTAGTTTATTAATTGCAACGCACAAAATACACTGCTTTTGAACCACATTTGATTTTTTTTGGGGGGGGGTGAGGTGGAGGGTACAGAGGAGGGGAGAACTGTTTACATTTGTTGGCCTGGAGCAAAAGAAATGCAACAGTCAATAGGGACAGGTATCGTTAAGATTTTACTGCTACTCTTACAGATACTGCTTATCGATCCAGTACTTTAGCGGTACTCTTACTGGTTCTGTTTGTTTGTTTTTTTTAATCGATAAAACAAAACAAATGAAGAACAGAATTAACATTTCTGTATTTTCTCATGTCTAGACAGAGCGTTACTTTTAATCATCAACCCATGTTTGTATAATTTAGTTAACTCTGTGGGCTCTGGTTGTAACTGAAATACTTGTGTATATATAGTATATGCTTTGTTTATCGTGAAAAAATAAACTATTAACCGTAAAAAAAGAAAAAAACAAACCGTGGGCTCTAGGCTGCTAGCATACATACTATACCTGAGGTGGACGGGGCAACGAGAGATGGATTACAAAGCAGGCAGTCAAACTGCATTTCTCCGCCTATATTTGATGCAGTTCGGCTAGATGTTTCAAAAGATTGTTTGTGTTTCCCCCCTTACATTGCTAAAGACTTGTCCCCCCCCTTTTTTTCTCCCCAATTGGATCTGGCCAATTACCCTACTCCTCTGAGCCGTCCTGGTCACTGCTCCACCCCCTCTGCTGATCCGGGGAGGGCTGCAGACTACCACGTCTCCTCCGATACATGTGGAGTCGCCAGCTGCTTCTTTTCACCTGACAGTGAGGAGTTTCACCAGGGGGACGTAGTGCGTGGGAGGATCACGCTATTCCCCCCAGTTCCCCCTCGAAGAGGCACTCCGACTGACCAGAGGAGGTGCTAGTGCAGCAACCAGGACACATACCCCACATCCGGCTTCCCACCCGCAGACACGGCCAATTGTGTCTGTAGACATGCCTGACCAAGCCGGAGGTAACACGGGGATTTGAACCGGCGGGTAGACAACAAAATAGACCGCCACGCCACCCAGATGCACCATAACCAGACTTTTGACTATTTAGTTCTCTCCGCCATTGTCACTAAGAGCAGGCTGTGTGTGTGTGTGTGTGTGTGTGTGTGTGTGTGTGTGTGTGTGTGTGTGTGTGTGTGTGTGTGTGTGTGTGTGTGTGTGTGTGTGTGTTTGTGTGTGAGAGAGAGGCAGAGAGAGCTGGCCCCACCCCTCGGCTCACACATATGACAGGCTCCGAGACAGAGATCTTGCTTCTGGATTGAGAATAGCGCAAATGCATCATAGACAATTCTTATTGAAAATTAGAAATGCAGTTTTCGCTACATTATATCCAGATGAACTGATTCAACCTTCTGTGATAGAAACAGCTGGTGAGATAAATGGTGGAACATTTTTGTAGCCTAAATAAACAGGAAATTTACTTATTTTCTCCAATACTGATAGCAGAACTATAAACACCGGAGCTTATCAATACTGTGGTCTTTAATAATTTAGCACCGGTGCCGGTTTAATACCAGGTTTTGGCACCCTTCCCTCACAGCAGGTCAATTAAAGATTCGATCAAGGCAAACGCCGTCAAAGAAAGGCATTAAGAGCCACCATAAGAAGTGGCATAAGTCACAGTCTCAAGTTATGATTACAGGGCAAGTATCTGTAAATGATAAAAACATAACAGGGAATTGGATGTGAAGGGAGAAACAGAGTCAGACACTTTGGTCTTTTTGGCGCTTCCTGCTGCAAAGCTGGTACAGATTTTCACACCAGTTCGAAAACGAATACATCCAATTTGACATCACCCCGATAATCACAGGTAGTGACTGAAACAAAGCCAGGCAGTGTGCATGGCGAAAGAGTCAATATTAATGAGAACAAGGTTTCTTGGCTTTTGTTTCCTCGACTTTACACTGTTCCACCATTTTATTCTTTAGCACATCCGCTGCTTAAATCTACGAATCTTTAATTTGACTGACCACTGCATTTCTTTTGCTCCAGGCCAGCATATGCAGACAGTTCTCCCCCTCCTCTCTTCCCCGAAAAAAAAAATCAAACATGCTTCATTCAATTAAAGCAGTGTATTTTGTGCATTTCTTGGTTGCGCTAAGGAGGAAAAAGCCAGAATGGTTGTGACAACTGCTGAAAGGCAAACCACAGGGAAGCTTACGGTTAGCCAGAGGAATGAAGGACTGTGTGAGGTGGATACTAATGTTGAATTACGAGGGTATCTTTTTTCCAACTGAATCAATAGCAAAAATCAACAGACGACGCATTAATCATGTCTACATTATAGACTTTAAATGGTCACATATTCAGAGGGTAGCATGCAGTACTCTGGCACTGTTGCATGTTTGCAACTATTATATCTATGCATATATATATATATATATATATATATATATATATATATATATATATATATGCACTATTAACTACTTAATAGATAATAAAGGCTATTTTTGCAATTTCTGAAATAAAAGCAATTGTGTAGTGGATGCACCTAATTGAAAAGATCTGGAAAAAAAAACATTTTTGGGAATATATAATAATGTGCAAGCAGATTTACAGGTATTCAGACCAATAGACAAGGAAAGATAGACTTTTGGAAAGATTTTTCGGTTTCTTTTTGTCAAAATTAACATACGCACAATGATTTAAGGGTACACACATACACACACACCATGCACTCCACAGTGGTTGTTAACAGCTGCTTATAGATTTAATCATCTCGTTATCAAGTGATCTTATTACATTGTTATTACACTGTGTGTTACTCCAAGCCTCAAACGTCGAAGGAAAGCGAGAGGGGATCCGCTAAAGAGCAACGTTTGTTCCTTTGACTGTTGCCGGGAGCCATGGTTGCCAGTCCTCTAACTTTATGACCAAGCGGTGATATAAAAGAGCCTCTAACCTCTCCCAAGCTGGCATTACCATAAGTAAACCCCGCAAAGCACGTCATCACCGAGGGCAAATATCAGGGTGGCACAAGATTTCTGCTCCTTACACTGCAGAAAGGTATCCAGCTCGACAAGTCGTTAGTACAGCTCATATTGATGGAGCCTTAAAATTTTCCTCAACGAAATTGAGAACAAATTGGCAAACGGGGGTTGAGATTATTCCACCTATCTGGAAGAAAAAAAAAATCCTGACAAAGATCAAGCCGTAGGAGAATCAAGAAGGGTCATCTCACCCATGCTGAACAATTTTCAATTGTTTTTTTGGGGAAAAATCAAAATTACAGGACTCGAAATAAATCGAGGTTGAAATTTGTCATTGGGGAGCCGGCCAACACACTCAGCAGCTCAACTATAAAAAACATCAGACATTGTAAGGTTTTACATTTTTGGTATTTGTGTCTTTATTAGAAGAAAAGGTGCAGATTGACGGGGAGGAACAGCAAGACCCCGGGCTTGATCTCCACCAGAAGGCCTGCGGACAGGGGACATTCGTCTTTTCCGCTCCTCCAATCCTCCCATTCTTCTTCTTCTTTTCCTACGTTAAGTGTGGTAGGTGCGGCCACCGGCACCTGTGTTCAGCACTTCTTACTCGAGTCTCCTCTCTCACCTACTCCTCTCCTCGACAAGAAACCAAACCAAGCAGTCTCTCCACAGCTTCAAATGTTATTTTAGCAAAGAGAAAAAAAATAGGTGTGTTTTGGGGTCTTTTAAATGGTGGTCAGTAAGAGCGCTGAGGACTACTAATCTTTTTCTCTCCCTCCTTCTCTCTCTCTCTCTCTCTACCGCGCACACCGTTCTCCGTCCAAACCCCCCCTCTCCTCTCCCCCTCTCTCTTTCCCCTCCCTTCTCTCCTCCCAGGGTGGAATGTGTCTCTGTTGGCCAGAGTCAACTGTGGTCTATGTGCTGCTCTGGCCAGAGCAGCCTGACCAACCAGAGTCAACAGGGCCGGAGCGCTGCCTGGGGCCGCCTGCCGGCCCGCTAAGTGAATAATTGCACTGTAAGATGACCGCTGTTTCACAGCTACAACACCACACACACCACACACACACACACACACACACACACACACACACACATGCACACCTTGAAATAACAAGCTGCCTTGAAAGCTCCACAGTTGTACACAAATACACACATAACAGGAAGACCGATATGCAGGAATATACAGACGCACACACTCATACACAACCCCCCCCCAAAACAATTCATGTATCATACGCATAAAACCACACCCACGCACACACAAAGCATGAGAGCTCGCTGTACACAAACGCACATGCACAGACGGTCAGTCACAGTTAACATAAATAAAACAGTGTAAACTGTTTCTGTGCAGCGACGGCCCCCGTCATCACGGCCCTCGGCTCGATTATCAGGACCTCATCCTAGATTTTAAACGTTGTGCCGCACAATGAGAGCGCCAGTGGCATGCTGCCACGAGGAGCATTCTGACAAATTTCACCACCGATTTCATCGGTAATTTTCTTTCTTTTTTTTTTAAGCCACAAGACTTTACGAAGATTACACCCTGGCCCCATTTAGAAAACCTCCTGTCTGCAGTTGCACTGTTAACACTTGCAGAACAGATTGCTACTTTCTGCAGCGATACCGGGTTGCAGTGCACTCTATTGAACTCTCGAACCACCTACGCTTACCTTCTCTCTAGCACTCTCATGTGGGGGATGCTGGGAGACCCTGACAGCCTAATTTAGGTGTGATTAATGGTGCAATGCCCTGATGCCACCTAAATTACGCTAGACGAGAGCCTGTATTGGAGCCACCGGACAGTACAGTGGCGACTACGCGTGTGCATATTGTGTATTTGTATGCGAGTTTAATCCTCTCTAAAGGCGTGACTGTGCATGGGAACAGGCAGGCAGGTTTGCAGCATACCGAAACAAAGCATGGAAACCTGTGTGTGTGTGTGAGTGTGAGTCTGTGAAAGAACCGTACCGGTCTTGCGGAGCGGGAAGTCATCGCGGGGGTTATACACCCCCAGCACGGGGTGGTTGTAGGTGGACACTCCAGTCTGTGGAGGGGAGCTTTGGTCCAGGGAGCTGTGCTGGGTTTTCCTAAAAAAAAAATAAAAAAAGAGGACACGCATTTATGCTAAAACACATGCACACTCAGAAGAGGCGCCACTGAGCTCAAGGAAGACCGCCACAGAGGCAAAAAGCTTCAAATTCTCTCTATGCACATGTGACTGAAGAAGTAATCCTCCTGAGATAGGTCAAAAAAGTAAATAACTCGATGGCTGTCATGGATTTGTATGATTAAAGCCTAATGCTAATCCCCTGGCTTGATTGTCGACATGTGCTCCCATCCCCTGCTATGCCCACAGAGTAAGCGTTTGTTCATACAAGTTTGTTGGCTGGCTTTAACCCAGACCTGTGCTCTGGTGTGGCGGCTACACACTTTCTGTGGTTTGTGATATCAAAAGAGAGGGAGGCAGTGTGAGACGGACAGAGGAAAGGAGGGAGGAAAGGGTCAGAGATAAATATCTGCACTGCAAGCATACACACCTACGCAGGGCTCAGTGGCTCTGTAATGAACACTCAACCCCTCTCATCAAGTCCCAATATCCTGTCCTCACGTATGTATGCATTTGTGTGTGTGTGTGTGTGTGTGTGTGTGTGTGTGTGTTTGCTCTCACAACCCCTCTCTCTGTCCATCTGTCAGTCATGCATATATACAGTGCGGCTGGTATAACAGGTGAACAGGGGAACGACGTTGAAAGACACCGTTGAATAAATTATTCATCTAATGGCCAGAGCTGCTTTTTACTAATGTACAGGATATGATGTAAATATCCCTGGTGCTTTCTGGGTAATCCACCCAGACAGAAACATATAGCTTCGATGTTGGAGGAGAAACAAAATGGGTGAGCGAGCATGTATATGGCTCTGAGGCTGTCTAATGGGCAACTCCTATCAAAGATGGATGTACATCCTGGCATTAAGAGTAGCAACTGCTAGGTGAGTTAGCGGTGCCCCACAAGCACCAAGATGGCTCGGTGTGTGTCTGCAAATGGTCCCCTCCATTCCATCCATCTTCCTTTGTTTACTCACAACCATTGTTTTTTTTCAGTAATTTTTTTTTGGGGGAGGTTGTCCCCCCCCTTTTTTTTTCTCCCCGATTGTACTTGGCCAATTACCCTATTTTCCGAGCCGTCCCGGTCGCTGTTCCACCCCCTCTGCCGATCCGGGGAGGGCTGCAGACTACCACATGCTTCCTCCGATACATGTGGAGTCACCAGCCGTTTCTTTTCACCTGACAGTGAGGAGTTTCACCAGGGAGACGTAACACGTGGGAGGATCACGCCATTCCCCCCAGTTCCCCCTTGGTCAGGCGCCCCGACTGACCAAAGGAGGCGCTAGTGCAGCGGCCACGACACATACCCACATTCGGCCCCCCACCTGCATACACGGCCAATTGTGCCCAACCAAGCCGGAGGTAACACGGGGATTCGAATCGGCGATCCCCTGTGTTGGCAGTAACAGTTTTCTCACCGGTACCAGTAGGGCGCATCGTTCGGGAGGCCTCCTTGGTTGAGGCTCCGCTGAGCAAGAGCCTTCTTCTTGTTGAGGACAAACTCCTGGAGACGCATCTTTACCTCCGTGCTGGCCACAGCACCTGACAGGAGGAAGGTAAGGAGAGACGTGGAATATCATATTAGAGGAGACAGATTTACGAGTAAAAATGGGGAGGTGGGACGGCGGGGGCTTAAGAAAGTACTTTGAAAGTCTGGGGGATGAAGACCACTGTCTTTTTCTCTTTCCTTCTCACTCTTACTCTCTCTCACACACACACACACACACACACACACACACACACACGCGCGTGTGGACGCAGCCTTGATCTGTAGCCACTTTCCATGCAGTGTGTAAACGGCTCTCAAGGACTCCTGTTCGCTCGCTCTCAATGGACTGTTGATAGACATCCAGCAGGCGAGCAGTAATAACCTGGCTCGGTCCCCGCCAAGGCCACCGGCTAATATAGGCCTTATTTACCATGGTAAACACGCACCTTCTCCAAGTGAAATGGGGGGACGTAAACATGCAAAAACAAAATGAAATTTGTACACCACCATAATGAATGCTTATTTAAATAGTCTGCTTAATGTTGTTAGGGTTTTTTTTTCGTCTGCTTGCTATCCTTTTCCGATCTCTGGCAGAAGCTACCAAACAATGTGGCAGTTTTGGGGAGGAAGCGGAGCTTTTTTTCCGAGTCCCCCCGGGCCACAGGATCATGTGTAACCTGAAATCCACAAGCCGCTCTCACTACTTTAACCAGCCAACTGAGTTTTTTTTTTTTTTTTTCCCAGGATAGAGGCGGCCCTCTAAATTATGACTGGTTACCTGCCAAAGTGTTTGGTAGAGTCGACAAACTTACAACACGGCCAACGTTTGCCGGCGTCTGGCTGGTGGCCGGCGTTAATTTTCCACCCAGGGGCAATGATACTAACAATGATAACTGTATCTATATACAGCTACCACTTCAAAAAATACACAATGTGTACAAGCCGCTTCACCTTCAGCGTACAATGAGCGATACGAGTCAATTTGGGGAGAGTACATACACAAGAAACCAAGTCAAGGATAGTCAGGGTTTCCGCTCCCTTTAGGAAAGAATTTTCTGAAACCTTTCAAAGACATTTACCATGATGTTTGCTTGGATATGCAAGACAGCCGTCGCTCACAGGTCATATTACTCAGTATCAACCATCAGTGGAAGCCTCAATGGTCTCTAAATGGACTGTGTAACTTTTCACTAAAAATCCTGCCCGATCTCAGCAGCTCAAAATACTGCTAAAAAAAATGACATCTCAGCTAAAAATTATGCTGAAATACACCCTCTCATCGGGTAAAAATATGATTTTATAACCTAAGTTGACAATTTTCCATTACCTCAGTAATATCTCCGGGACATCTGATCAATTTTGACATATTCCATGTGTTTTCCATGACTGGGAAAACTAGTCTATAACTTCCAGGTTTCCCAGGACACGTGGGAGCCCTGATATTAATAGCAAGAAGCGGTGAAATTAAAAACAAAACCCTGATTGCTAAGTCAGGCTGCGTGGGACTCACTCTCTTGTCCTCTTTCCTTGTTCTTGAGCAGCTGCAGCTTCTGCTCCCTCTGCTGCTTCTCCAGCTCCTGCTCCAGACGATGGTTCTCCATCTTCCTCTGGTGCTCCAGAAGCTCCTGCTGGTGCTTCAGCGCCAGCAGCTCCTGTTGCTGCTGCAGAGGTGAAACAAAACCAAAGAGTCACTTTTTAGCTTGGATTGCCTTTTTTCCCCCAACACAAAAAACTCAGGGAGCGTTTAAAGGATGTTAAGTCCTGATTTGTTTGTGGGTTTTAAAACCAGTCCTAGAGGTCTCCAACAGAGCTTTTGACTGCTCGTGGTGTTACAGAGCGCGGTAGGAAAAGCAGATCCCCGTATCGCTTGCGTCACGTGTTCTTCCAGCACGCATATGAGGCCGCACATGCATACCACGAGCATGGGGTTGATATATTACACATTTCTGTGGACGTAAAACACAAAGGGGAAGAAGGCAACAACATGCGGACCGGAGGGAGACATGCAGTATCAACGAAAGCTAAGAAACAGAGAAAACATAAGATTGACATTTTATGCTTCTTTCGCCCAGAGTCGTGCAACTCAAGAGTTGGCGGCAGTAATGCACCATATTCACCAATATAAAGACCATGTTCACCGGAGTCCATATGAACAACCACTGCTTTGGTTTTGATGACTTCAGAAGGGGAAGTTCTCAGTTAACTCTGACTTCACAAGGTGTAACATGACTGCTACATTTCCGAAAAATGGCGGAGCCCACGGACGAATGTTTTGCAATGGATTGCAAGTATAGTCATCATGTAGTTTAATTCATATAAAGGCTTTTTTAGTAATTCAATATATGTGAAGGAAATGTTTATATTCTCAATGGTCTTGTTTTGGCGGTACGGTGGCGCAGAGGCTAGCATGGTCACCTCACAGTAAGAAGGTCCTGGGTTTAAACCCTGAGGTTGTCCAACCTTGGGGGTCATCCCAGGTTGTCCTCTGTGTGGAGTTTGCATGTTCTCCCCGTAGGTCAGGTGAATCAGCCATACTAAATTGCCCCTAGGTGTGAATGTGTTGACCCTTTGATGGACTGGCAGCCTGTCCAGGGTGTCTCCCCGCCTGCCGCCCAATGACTGCTGGGATAGGCTCCAGCATCCCTGCGACCCTTAGTAGGGTAAGCGGCTTGGATTAAGGATGGATGGACGGTCTTGTCTTTTTTTCTCTTCCGTAATTAAATCTTTGCATTGCCCGTTTGAAAGTACGACACTGACCCGCTAACAGGTAGCTAAATCATTAGCCAACATGGCTTCATGACTTAAAGTCTGTTCAGTTGCTTCGCAACAGTGTCCTCACGACTTTACCACTTGATTGCCATGCACATCATGTGCTCGACTTCCCATGTCTACACCACAAACGCATGAGTTTGTGGTTTGAAGGCGACAACAGAAGACCAGCAGTGCTGTGGGTCCCCAATGACCGGACTGAGAAATCACTGCTGCAACTAAAAAGACAACACGTGTGAAGCCTACACCTCTCCATTATGCCTCTGCATTTTACCTATCATCAGTCATGAGGATGTGCTGTTCCACATCACCATAGAGAAGCTCGCATGTTTTTGCAAACACTCAGAAGGACAGTGGAAATTAGAAAGCCAGGGACCTCGTGCAGATTTTCACCCTGTCAGCAGGAGGCACATCCTGGGCTTCCCACATGGATGTCTGAGATATATATATATATATATATATATATATATATATATATATATATATATATATATATACACACTACCGTTCAAAAGTTTGGGATCACCCAAACAATTTCGTGTTTTCCATGAAAAGTCACACTTATTCACCACCATATGTTGTGAAATGAATAGAAAATGGAGTCAAGACATTGACAAGGTTAGAAATAATGATTTGTATTTGAAATAAGATTTTTTTTACATCAAACTTTGCTTTCGTCAAAGAATCCTCCATTTGCAGCAATTACAGCATTGCAGACCTTTGGCATTCTAGCTGTTAATTTGTTGAGGTAATCTGGAGAAATTGCACCCCACGCTTCCAGAAGCAGCTCCCACAAGTTGGATTGGTTGGATGGGCACTTCTTTGAGCAGATTGAGTTTCTGGAGCATCACATTTGTGGGGTCAATTAAACGCTCAAAATGGCCAGAAAAAGAGAACTTTCATCTGAAACTCGACAGTCTATTCTTGTTCTTAGAAATGAAGGCTATTCCATGCGAGAAATTGCTAAGAAATTGAAGATTTCCTACACCGGTGTGTACTACTCCCTTCAGAGGACAGCACAAACAGGCTCTAACAGGTACTATTTAATGAAGATGCCAGTTGGGGACCTGTGAGGCGTCTGTTTCTCAAACTAGAGACTCTAATGTACTTATCTTGTGGCTCAGTTGTGCAACGCGGCCTCCCACTTCTTTTTCTACTCTGGTTAGAGCCTGTTTGTGCTGTCCTCTGAAGGGAGTAGTACACACCGGTGTAGGAAATCTTCAATTTCTTAGCAATTTCTCGCATGGAATAGCCTTCATTTCTAAGAACAAGAATAGACTGTCGAGTTTCAGATGAAAGTTCTCTTTTTCTGGCCATTTTGAGCGTTTAATTGACCCCACAAATGTGATGCTCCAGAAACTCAATCTGCTCAAAGAAGTGCCCATCCAACCAATCCAACTTGTGGGAGCTGCTTCTGGAAGCGTGGGGTGCAATTTCTCCAGATTACCTCAACAAATTAACAGCTAGAATGCCAAAGGTCTGCAATGCTGTAATTGCTGCAAATGGAGGATTCTTTGACGAAAGCAAAGTTTGATGTAAAAAAAATCTTATTTCAAATACAAATCATTATTTCTAACCTTGTCAATGTCTTGACTCTATTTTCTATTCATTTCACAACATATGGTGGTGAATAAGTGTGACTTTTCATGGAAAACACAAAATTGTTTGGGTGATCCCAAACTTTTGAACGGTAGTGTATATATATATATATATATATATATATATATATATATATATATATATATATATATAAAAGATGGATGACGAAGCTGGAGAACTGCTGTGGGACGAGGAGGAGCATGGTAACATCAGCATACAGATTCCACATTACCTCTTGAAAACTTATTGTCTGTTCAACTCCATCGAGTAGTTGTTTTTTTTGTTTTGTTTTTTGCTAGCCATTAACCACATATTTACATTTCTGCTCGGGGTCTCTTAAAGCCGCCATCTGGAGTAATCAAGTCTGACAGCTGTTTGAAGCAATATAATAAAACCTTTTGCAGTTCTATAAAACCTCTGGCCATGAGCTCCGAGCTTTTAAATAAACATTAACAATGCATTGGGGGATGAGGCTTAAGGGTGACATAGAGCCACACCTGCTCACTTCCTGGAAACCGTCATGGAGACATGCGTCAGCCTAATGCTTGCGACATAAAATCGTACTTACGAGGTTGTAATGGCACAGCATAAAACCTACTGGTGTGGTGGGAGAGTCTAGTAGTCAGGTCTCACAACCAAAGCAAAACAGGTTTAACTGCCATAGCAGCCAATACTACGCAATCATCAACTTCACTGTGTCCTGACAAAAAGTCCTGGAGTCAACCGCTGCCCATCAGCGCGCACACACAGACACAGACACACAGACACACACACTCACTTTTTAGGTGTAGGTAAATGCCAGTGTTTTTATTTTTCCATCTTTTCTAACTTAGTCTTGTGTAAAGCACATTCTGTTGCATTTTGATGCAAGAAATATGCTTTTCTAGGGCGTCTGGGTGGCGTGGGGGTCTATTCCATTGCCTACCAACACGGAGCTCGCTGATTCAAATCCCCGTGTGTTACCTCCGGCTTGGTCGGGCGTCCCTACAGACACAATTGGCCGTGTCCGCGGGTGGGAAGCCGGATGTGGGTACGTGCCCTGGTCGCTGCACTAGTGCCTCCTCTGGTCGGCTGTGGCGCCTGTCGGGGGTGGGGTGGGGTGGGGGGGACTGGGGGGAATGGTGTGATCCTCCTACGCGCTACGTTCCCCCGGTGAAACTCCTCACTGTCAGGTGATAAGAAGCGGCTGGCAACTCCACATGTATTGGAGGAGGCATGTGGTAGTCTGCAGCCCTCCCCAGATCGGCAGAGGGGGTGGAGCAGAGATTGGGACGGCTCGGAAAATAGGGTAATTGGCCAAGTACAATTGGGGAGAAAAAAGGAGGGGGGGGCCCCCCAAAAAATATGCTTTTCTAAATAAAGTCTGGTCGACTGAAACACAGAGCGCCTTTCTGCTCACTCATAATACCTCGTACACGGTTAGTCTTGACCTTCCTTTATGCCAACATACATTAGAAATGATGTATCTCAAATACGCCGTAATAACTGCTCACATCAATAAATAGGCAACGCTCTGCTCAGATACTCTTTATGTGCAATCAGCAAGCCCCATAATGACACCATTCTTCGATTTGCCAAGACTTAAGGAGTCAACAGTCTGTCCTCCGCTCTGGGCACGCTATCACCAAGAACCCAATGGCAATATTTGATCAATTTAATTGGACTTAATTTTGTCTCAATACTCTTTAACGACTTTTGAGGTTTTTTTTTTTTTTAATATAAAGCTTAAATAGCTACTCTGTTGTTGGGCCATGCACTTGTGTTTACCATTATGGGAAGTCAAATGTTTCAAATACGCCTGTGCATAAACTGGTTGCTAAAGGTGACAGGAAGGAGGGAGGATATGTGTAGGGGAAAAAATAAAAGCCTTAATGAGTATGTCGGCTTTTTGTCCTACCTCAGGCTGGACCCTTGTATCCTTTTGCCTTTTAATGCACGTGAAGGGGAGGAGGGATAGGGTGCGGGTGGGAATGCCCAGCGCTCCTGTACACTAATGGTATGTGTGTGTGTGTGTGTGTGTGTGTGTGTGTGTGTGTGTGTGTGTGTACACACAGGCTGTGAAAGGGGCTGATTGAGGCTGGGCCTCCCTGACCAGTCTGTGCGTCACTGGCTTCCACTTGAGTGGTCCTTCAGCCCCACCACAGGCCAAAGGGGCCTTAGCACAGCATGGCACATCATTACTGCCCTCAAAACACATGTGAGGGCAGTAAGCCCACTCGACGAAGGAAGGAAGGAAGGAAGGAAGAAATAATAAGGAACGAGACAAAGAAAGCAAAAGGGAAAAAAAGGAAAAGAGTCAGACAGCCAGAACAAACAATGACTATTTCACTTTTATACATTATGAGGCTGCAGTATTGTAATACTTGGGGTAAGGTGTCCCTGATGCTCTTCTGTTTAAGGTGTTTTTATGCTGTGCAGAAACCTTGGCCTATATGAAAAAACTGTATATTATCCTTTTTCTATTGTGTAAAAACCTTGGCATAGCTAATGCATAATCAACTTTGTCCTTTCTGGACACCTTTTAACTGCCATAACAGGAACTGTGCAGTAAAGCTGTATTTGCATGTAGCACAATTTATATTGCTCTCAGGACACTCTGGATAAAGGGTCCTTTAGGAAACGCCAACTCCATTTTGCTGCTGACTTGGCAGTAAAATGAGCAACAGGTTAGTTAAGTTATAATTCAATGCAACAGAAAATTAGAGAATAGCCAAATGTGGTGGGGACAATATTACAGTTCAACACTAAATCATCAATTAAAAAAAAAATCTTTATTTTGGGAGGTCCCTGGGGGAAAATATTATCAACTGGGGGTCTGTTCCCTACAGGTCACAGAAAGTGGAGTCAGTTCATCTGGACACAACGTTTATTGAGAGAGGAATGTTTCCTCACTCATCCAAGTGACCTCCTCAGTCTCAACTGACTGCGGGTATCCCCACCCTTATAAACAACACAGCGTTAAGTGCCGCGAGGATCGCCGTGACTTGTACATCAGGGAAACCAAACACACTGGCCAAGAGGATGGCACAATACAGGGGAGCTAACACGTCAGGCCAGGATGCCACGGTCTACACCCGTCTACAGACCAGTGGCCACTCTTTCAAGGATGAGGATGTGCACATCCTTGATGGGGAGGAACGCTGGCTTGAACGGGGAGTCAAAGAGGTTGTCTATGTGAAGAGGGAACAGCCATCCCTGAACCGAGGGGGGGCTAAGAGTACATCTGTCCCCATCTTACAATGCTGTGATTGCAACTATTCCCCAACCCTCTGTGACTAGTACACATGGCCACTGAAATGCTAGTTAATGCTCACATTAATTTGCATATGAAACTGATTGTTTTTGGTCGTTACGCCACTGTATTGTTTATAAGGGTGGGGATAGCTGCAGTCAGTTGAGACTGAAGAGGTCACTTGGATGAGTGATGAAACGTTCCTCTCAATACCCGGTGTCCACATGAGCTGATTCAACTTTCTGTGACTTCCTTATCTCTATTATTGAGCATGCATAAAAAAAGATATTACATACATGGTGTCTACTGGAGTCTGGGTCATTAAAACGTCTGAGCAGTCCGGCCCTAACAGGACAGCCCCAGTGCTCTCCTGGGCCCAGACGTTTTAAGATTTGAGCAGAGACTTAGACTGACTGATCCGGATTCCACTTTTTGTCTTTCCAGGTCACAATGAATGAAGACAGTCATCGAGACTTCATCTATGACACTAGACCAATGCTGCTTTCCTCTCGTTTGATATGTGACAAATATAAACCCAGGCTCACAGTATCCAGACATGTTCGCAATGAGAACTCAAAATGCCTTCCGCACCCACTCGGGAGTATATTTCCCATCTTCTGTTTGACCTAGTGTTGAAGTGCTCTCTACAATAAGCCTTTTTTTTTTAAAATTAGTACCAACATTTTTTTAACAATTTCATCGCTCTACATTTTAAAACACACTTCGGGGCGTCCGGGTAGCGTAGCGGTCTATTCCATTGCATACCAACACAGGGATCGCCAGTTCGAGTCCCCGTGTTACCTCTGGCTTGGTCGCGTGCCCCTACAGACACAGTTGGCCGTGTCTGCAGGTGGGAAGCCAGATGTGGGTATGTGCTGGTCGCTGCACTAGCGCCTCCTCTGGTCGGTCGGGGGGCCTGTTCGGGGGGGGGGGGCTGGGGGGACTAGCGTGATCCTCCCACGCACTACGTTCCCCTGGTGAAACTCCTCACTGTCAGGTGAAAAGAAGCAGCTGGCGACGACTCCACATGTATCGGGGGAGGCATGGGGTAGTCTGCAGCCCGCCCCGGATCGGCAAGGGACCAGGACAGCTCGGAAAATAGGCTAATTGGTCGGACACAATAGGGGAGAAAAAGGCCCCCCCCCCCCAAAAAAAACCCCTACTTCTAGTTTGGCTATGCACCAAGTGTGGCCTTCCCAACATAATGTCATTCAATGGACGCTTTAGTCCAAAGCACCTTTCATAACCACAAGCATATGCATCTTTAGCGTGGGCAACGTCTGTGGAAATGCCACCTCGCTAGCCCTTTTACATATTTTGAAATACACATACACACACACAAGCACACACACACACACACACACACACACACACACAGCGACTCGCACACCTTAAAATCACCGCTTACGGTCGGAGGATTTGCTAAGTGTTATTTGTCCTTTAGGTCAGAGCTCTGTTCTGCAAATGTGCCTTAATGCAACTGCCTCGCTGTTGATGAAATTCACTTAAAATGATTTAAACCCCAAAGAACTGCTTAGTCATGCTCTAAATGGGTTTAGTTCAGTCATGGTTTGAATAGGTTTGGCCCCTAACCCCGGTGGTTTGATTATAACAACACATATATAGACGGCGTTTATTCGCTCTTTCTTCTGCGTTACTCCCGAGTATACTTTCTGTTCGGACACGGTCAAATGACCGTAACGCCAATACATGCCAAGCGCCCTTTGAAAA
This sequence comes from Lampris incognitus, assembly GCF_029633865.1. Lineage (NCBI taxonomy): Eukaryota > Metazoa > Chordata > Actinopteri > Lampriformes > Lampridae > Lampris > Lampris incognitus. The sequence continues at coordinate 13,087,353 of NC_079231.1, forward strand.
GAAAAAAAACCTCACTGAGTTCAACAGTGTTGAAACTGAAGTTAGACAATAATGATAGTAAGTGGTCATGCAGTCGCTTAGTGGTTAGCGCTGATGTCTCCCCCCGAGAGGGTCCTGCGTTTGAGAGTGGCTCCTCCATGTGGAGTTTGTATGTTCTCGAAGTGTACTCTGGTTTCCGTCAAAAGTCCAAAGACATTCACATCAGGTGAATTGGAGACTCTATATTGCTCTATATCGAGTAGTTAAGTACTTGTATGTGTGAGCCCTGTGACGGACTGGCAACTTGCCCAGAGTGTCTTCCTGTCTGCCCAGTTGCTTGCTGGGATAGACTACAGCACCACCATGACACTACTGGATTAAGCAGCTTAAAAAAAAGTGACTCACTAAATGAAAGATAATAATTTTAAAAAAAACTACCTTAATATGCTCCTGCAGCTGGGCCTCATGTTGGCGGGACAGCTGCTCGTGCTGGCGCTGGAACTCGGCGATGAGGATCTGCCGCTGGATCTGCTGCTTCTGTTTCAGCGCCAGCAGCTCCTGCTGCAGCTGCTGCTCGCGGGCCGAAGGCGACACCGCCGCTCCACCAGCTTGCCCCGACCCACCCAAAGACCCCTGACCGGAGGACTGCTGGCCGGGCGGAGAGAGTGAGGACAGCTGCTGGTCCACACGCAGGTCCATGGGGATGGCAGCTGGAGGAAGACGAAGGGGCAGCGCCGAGTTGATGTCCACTGCAGGGAGAGAGGAGGCGAGAGAGGAAGAATAAAGGAGAGAGTCGGAGACAGAAAGACAGCGAGACAGAGAGAGAAAGAGCATTTCAATTTTGACTCTTTGCTGCACATTATGTCCTATGACCAGCCCTACCTGGATAAACTAGGAGGCACAAAGATAATCCCAACAGCAAGAAGGGCAGGAGAGCGGGGACAACAAGGCAAGTCGAAACAGAACAGTCAGTAATATGTTCATATTCATTACAGTGCTCCTGCATGGCACCCTGTTGGCTGAGTGGTTTTCTTGTAAACCTGCGAGGAGAGGTTGTCCTGCAGCTAAATGGGATTAGATCACATCTTGCAGAAGGTATGATGTCATGCTTCTTCTCCCTGACCAGGGACGCCTACAGAGCACAGCACTGAAAAAAGGATCATCACTGGCACCACACTGTCCCTGTTGTTGGAACCAATATTAAATAAGACATCAAACAAAACCTAGGGTTTCCTTTCAAATAAGCTCTTCAAATGTTCACCATTGCATCATATTTATGTAGAAAATAACTGGAAAAATGTTTGGGTTTCATTCAAAAAAGCCACAAATATATATATATATATATATATATATATATATATTTGTTTTACAAATTATGTGTTCATTCAGAACAGAACTGGAAAAAGTTTGTTTTAGAAGCAGAACTAGTATAGTATAAAAAATAAAATAAAATCAGTACTGATATTTAGGGGGTGACAGCCTGATTAAACCTGACCCCCCCCCCCCCATAACAAAATACAAATACAAGAACTACATGTTACATGTCAGGACTCCACCACTCGATCTCCTGCTTTCTTATTCCCAGCGGGACGACGCCAGACGTCCTTACCGATTTGTATTCCACCAATTCTTTCATGTCAATAGTCCAACTCTGTGTTTGTCGAGCAAAAATAATCAATCAGCCTTGTGGTTCTGCCGAAGGGTCCTTGAGTGGAACATCCAATCCACTATCAGCTCTCCAGCTAACCATGCTAGCCAAGCTAGCGTCAAGAAGTATTCCCCTGTGGGGATCAATAAAGTGCCACATTAAAGTATTATTAGGAATCCGTATTGGCAGTTAAACTACGGTACCAGTAAATTCTGCTTTACATTACTTGTCTATACCAATTATCCATTCTCTAACTTTGAAGGGATGCACAAACACACATGCACAAACACAGTATGAACCCCTTATCAACAACCCGGCAGGCCTCCTCGCTGCACTGTCCGCCTGACTCAGATCCTGCAACTCAAACACGGGAGCCTAGCAGCGTCTGACAAAGATTGCATTGACCCCGCCGTGGTGCAAACCTCGGTCCGGGCCAGCCACCCACAAATCACTGCACAGGAAGCCTCCCAATCAAGCGGCTTCCTCTCTATTAAATCTGAATAAATAGGGAGCCGATTGGCTGATTGTTTACCTACATGTTTGCCGAGAGCGCGGCGCGAGCCAGAGATACTTGCTTGGAACTTTGCGTTAATAAAGAGGCAAACACGCAGCCATCGTTGGCATGCTTTTTAATAAGCTGCAGCCACACGGTGTATATATACACACGCACACACACACAACCACACACACTTCACACAACCAATTACATGAGACAACACAGAGCAAGTGTTATCCGCAGTCAAGTTTACACTTGAACTAGGTGAGTTAGCAAATTATATCGGGTTATGAGAGCGCTGCCATGTATAACATGTGCCGTATGAGGCGATTTAAAGAATGTGTGCATGCGTGCAACACGCTTAAAGGATCAATATGCACTCGGGACGTCACCAGCGCCAGCTAATAAATGTATTGATTCATCACCCTGTGAACATAACTTACATCATTGTGGATGAGATTTGGGTTCAGTCACGTGATAATTTTGTTACAATGTCTGCTACATTAATGTGGAAAATTGGCTGAAATTAGCTGCAGTACCAGAATATGCCTGTATAAGGGTACTGAAGTGCGGTATCTCCCATATAATTACATCCTTAAAGAAATAAAACCTTTTTAAGAAGTGATCCCCCCCCCCCTTAATGAAGGCTATAACAATGTAAATTACCTAATTAAAAAAAGCTAAAATCATTTTTACAGGCAAGCGACCGGTGTTGCAGTTCGGTTGCTGAAATTAAAGGACATAAAGATGCAAATCTGTCTTGGTACCACTGAACTGAACGCAGATATCACCATGTCCTTCCAATTTTATACCAAGGACCAAAAATTCTGCTTCCAACATCCACTACCTACCATCACACACACACACACACACACACACACACACACACACACACACACACACACACACACACACACAGAGTGTAGGGGAAAAATCTTAATTTAAAGTACATTTCAATCTCCAAAAATATGGCAGTTTGAGGACCGGAGCCGAAGGTAGAAAGCGTTGATAAATGATCACTTAAATCAACTGAAGACTGTTCATAAACCACCTGGAGTGAAGGGCACCTTCTGAAAACTGCTCTCAACTCAGCAGAAAAAAAAAAGAAAGAAAAATAGCATCACTTGCCAACGATGCTCAAAGGTCCCCCCCTCAAACAAAGTGTGACAGGAATTGATGTTCAAAAATGTTTAAAAACCCCCAAAAAACAAGCAACCAAAGAAAATAAAGATCCATCAATTATCCAAGCCGCTTATCCCAGTTGGGGTTGCGGGGATGCTGGAGCCTATCCCCGGGGGAGACACCCCTAAAAAGATAAAGGAATAAATAAATGTAAAAAAAATTATTTAAAATAAAATATAAATATAATAATAAAAAGATAAAGACAAATAAAAAAAATAAAAAGCCACTTCCCCCTTTGGGTTCGCACACAGCAGATGAACACCCCCCCCCTGGTCCCTGGGCCACCAGCATCCATGCCACGGGGGAGCAGAACAACAACACCCAGCGGTTCCTCGAGGACTTCTCTCATCGTGTGGGGGACGACAACAACACATTAGTCAGAAGTCATCATCTGGTCTGGGCATATGGCTCTTCTTGCCAGCTACAAGTTAATCGTGTTTCTTCCCCCATCCAATTCAATGGACATCACACACACACGGCTGGTCCAAGGAACGGGTTTTACTTTTCTTCATTAGGTCATTCCTTCCCTCCATTGTGCTTTTCTCATTTCCTCCTTTGATCCGGTATATCCCCCCTTGAGAATTCCAAGCTTGGCTGTTTTTAAACAAAGTAGCAACTATGCCATTACTTCTTTAGAGCACTTCAGATACATTACGCAGATGCTGGTTTTGGAAGTTCGTTGCCCCTGTGCCCATTTAAAAAAAAAAGAAAGATCTGTTTGGAAATATTACAACATCCATTATTTGTTGGTTGTCATAAACGGGAGGAGGAGGGGGCTTGTTAACTGAGACTGCAGCATGGCTGCATACGGCCTGCATTTGCAGAACCAGTCAGTACGAGGAGCACATCGAAACTCGAAAAAGGAGTTTGGCACAACCTAAAGTAGCAGCAGCCTAAATCAAAGGAACGTAGTGTAAAAAGACGCACTTGATATTATGTTGACAGAAAACTTGTTTGAAAACTGACTTTTACCATGGCATAGTGCAGGGATGCACCGGTACCGGTGCCGATGCCGATACCGATACCGATTATCGGATATCAGGCTGATACCAGTATTGGCATTAGAGAATTTAACCAAGATAAAAATCCGACACCAAAAGCCATAACACATCATAAATAAAAGTAAAATGGTTTGATTTACTGCCTTTCTGGCACATGGAAGCCTGTATGTATTCGATGGTGGAAAAAAAACTGATACAATCTCGATTATTTTGCCCACTGACCCCAATAATGGTCTCAGTCTGCAACCGTTCAACAAACATAATGGATCGGATCAGTACTCGGTATCGGCCAATACTAACGAATCATACTCAGAATCAGCATCGGCACTGAAGAAGTGTTATCGGTGGATCCTTAAAGGCTACATTAACAATTTTTAATTCAAAAAAAGGCGGCCATTGCACTCAATTACAGTACGAGTAGGGTTACATCTGGACGCTGGCCAGATATTATGAAGAGGATGGTCCACTTAACAGAAGTATTCTGACTCTTTATTTTGACAGTGGGCTCCATCATGTTTAAACCCTACGCCAGTAAGGGCTGAGATGGGGTTTAACCAGTCTCCGAGCACATTTTGGCCCCTATTACAGAGCTATGCGTGGAGTGTACAAGCAACTTAAAAATTCAGTGTGACAACTGATGTTTGGGTTGCAGAAAGCTAGAAACAACAAGACGTTTTACGACGTCTCCGGTCCCTAGTTCCTCCCTGATGTAAATGTTCTTAGGTAAGTGAGCCAGAAGACATTAAACAAACGGAGAGGTACCGATTACTGAAGACTAGACTTTTCAGCGCGATGCAGTTCTCTCGTACAAGCTAGTACTAGTAGTACAAGTAACACATCCCACGTACAATCCCAAGGAGAAGTGTTCTTGCAACATCGGTATAACATGACAAGGGTGAGTTCCTGACACAACACCAACAACCTCGCCTGTGGATCGATGGAGATTTTCTTGCTCTCTCACACATACACACACACACACACACACACACACACACACACACACACACACACAAACTTACTTCATACTGCATCTCTGTCACCGTCAGTGCTAACTGCTAACGGTACAGTATAAGAGCGAGAGGGAGGGAGAGAAAGATGCAAAGACAGGGAGCGAGACAGAGGGAGAGATGGAAAGACAGACATTGGGAGCGAGAGAGAGAGACGAAGTAGAGAGTTAGCGACGGTGAGAAAGACGGATGGGTGCCGGTCCTGTCGTTGTACCTTACCCATCAGCGGTCTCCTCCTCCTCTTTCTCTTCCTCCTCCCTTCTCTCTGCAGCCTCCTTGCTCGCCCCCCCTCTCCCCCTCTCAGCGATATGCTCCTCTCCACCTTTCCACCTTATCGGTGCGGCTACGCTGCTCTCCTCCGTTCCCTCGTCTGGCCGCCTTGGTCCGTCTGCCGTGACACTGTGCTCTCTCTCTCTCTCTCTCTCTGCCCCCTCTTCACTTTTCCCCTCTCTGTCTCTCTCGCTCCTTCCTCTCCAAACACTTTTTGCTGGGTGCAGCTCCAACTCACCCTCCCACTGTTAAAACCTTGTGGGTGTCCCACCTCTCTCTCTCTCTCTCTCTCTTATTCTCTCGTTCGCCCAGTAGTGACATCACAGGGCAGTCTCAGGCACGCAGCCTGTTTATTCTGCAGCCCTCTGCTTTTTCCGGGAACCAACGTCATACACACAGAGCACACACACACACACACACACACACACACAGACACACACTCTCTCGCTTCTCTCTTCCTCTCTGTCGTTCCCTCCCCCTACCTACCGCTCCCTGCCTCTCTCTCTGACCGTCTCTACCTGCGTACCGCGGTAGCAAGGCAGAGGATAGCCTCCCACTCTAGATGTGGCTTTTCAAAGGTCTTTCACCCACTCGCTCACAGTCTACCTCTACGGCTGCCTACACAGATGCACCACCCCATCTATCTGTCCCGCGCCAGTAGTTAAAAAAAAAAACTCCAAGCTTAAAGGCCTGGAACATTTCCCAAACAAATAAAAAGCACCAAATAGTTGCAGGTAAAGCGGAGGGAGGACTTTCCCCACACGGAGGCTCCCAAGAGTCTTCATAGGGGTAGCTTCATAAAAAATAAAAGGCAAAAAAAAAAAAAAAAACCTGACGGATCAGCATTCGGTGGCTGTTTATCACTATTGTGCGTTATTCATTTAATATGAGATAGAGTTTAAATGTACTCTGCAAAAGTACTCTGTGATAAGCAACAAGTTATGGTCAAATGTGCATGCAATTCATGTTTTTTTTGTGTGTATGTTTGAATTTAGGACATGAATCAGGGCCGTGGCATGCACAATGAAGTTCATTTTATTTACGGTCTACTGACCAGTGGAACATGGGTATATGAGCTCTAATCCTAACCGGTGCAAACTCTTCCCGGCTTTTTTTGTCCCTTACCTAAAATTACATCTTTTCAGAACCAGATATTTCGAAATTGGAATATTTCTCCCCATCAAACTGCAGGAAAAAAAAGCACACAAACCAAACACCGAGCACACACAAACTCTGTGACCTAAAACAGTAACTGTGCCCAGACCGATGCTCAGGCATTTTCACGGATGGGGCTGAGAAGGCACTTGAGGCCAGTGAGCGGGCTTACAATGCCATTCATGTGGCAGAGATAAACACTGATATCTGCCCATCTCTGTATGCAAGCACTGACGTCAAACTCCTACCTCAGTTTACTGATGTGCACTAGATAGAAGACAATATGGGGGCACTTGCAGTAAACCAAAACAAAGACAAATGTACCATCCCAGCACAGACCAGAAGATCTTCCAAGAGCCAAGTCCAGAAGTAGTCCTTATATAACTGACAGACCTACATATATCAACCAAGTTTTAAAGACAGGGAGGGGTCCTGTGTTTGCACAGACACAGTGTCTGGGATTTACACTGCAATTTGTCGAAGGTAAGGCAATTTAAAGAAGATGACGATGAAGAAGAAAGTCACTTTATTTTGTCATTATACAGGTTACAATGAAATGTGTTTTCTGCATTTAACCCATCCTGTTGTATAGGAGCAGTGGGCAGCTGCAGCACCCGGGGACCAACTCTAGTTCTTCTTTCTGATTATAATGTTAATTAAAAAACCCAAAACCTTTATTTTTTATAACAGCATATACCATTTTAAGATGTATTCACTCACAAACATTTTTGGAGGTGAGTGAGTGAGAGAGTTTAAAGCTAGATTTATGAGGTGATTTACATTTAAAAAGAAGAAAAACAGAACGGTGAGGCAACACAAATGAGATCTTACATCCCCGTTCATACTCTCTCGTCTCCTTTAAGTCTGTGAACCAGTATGCTTAAACACTGAAGGGTGTCTGTACCTTGTGTCCTGACAGAGATACCTTTGTGATTGATTTACAAGGCGACGCGTGGGAGTCTCTACAGCACGTAACGTGGGCGGTTGCTGTTAGCGCTTCATCTCACCTTGCTCCTTTTCTGTTCTTTCCATTCTGGGCTCTATCCTCAGGACCCACACTGCCTCCGTCCCCCCTGTTTGGTGTCCTATCCTCGGGCCCTACGCAGCCTCTTTCCTTGCTCGGTTGCTCCCTCCCACCTTTCCTCTTCGCTCTCTTTCTCCCTGCAACAAATAACAATCTGTACACAGCACCCTCCAGGGCACTCCACAACTCTTCTGCCTCCAATTGCAGAGCTATTTATACCAGACAATGCAGAGGGGCAAGCATCTCTGATTTAAGAGTCTGTTCACCGAGTCGGTGAAGAGCCGGTCTAAATGCCTATGCCGTCACTCGTTAGACTTAATAGATGTCATACCGAGCCAGGCTGAGCGGTTCTGGGCTGTCTCTGCAAAATGGAGCGGAGATAATTTTTTTCTAACTATGCCGAGAGATGGCGAGGGGGAAAACAGCTTCAGTAGGTTGTATGGTGAATTTAGCAGCAGAGGGAGATAAGAGGCAACAAGTAGCGCATCTGTTGATGATGGAAAAATCATTGTGGTCTGCTTACCGAGTCCTCTCCTGGGGTGGGCTGGGTGCACATTGGCCTACGTTTTTTGGGCCTATTAAGCCTAACAAGTCTGATTAAAAAAAAAATCAAGCCAAGAGCTGAGTCCAAGAGTTGAGTCCTTGTTGCACCCCCCCCCACCTGATTCAATGAAGACCTAATGCCTTCACCTTGTTTGGAAATTACAGCGAAGACGGACAGCAGACTAGCTATGAGGCCTCCTAAAAACTGGACATGAGGCCGGTTTGAGAAGGCAGAGTGAGAGGAGAGAGAGAGAGAGAGAGAGAGAGAGAGAGAGAGAGAGAGAGAGAGAGAGAGAGAGAGAGAGAGAGAGAGAGAGAGAGAGAGAGAGAGAGAGAGCGAGAGAGAGAGAGAGAGAGAGAGAGAGAGAGAGAGAGAGAGGGTGTGACAGAAGGACGTGTCAAGGTGCAGCAAGGCTTGCTCTTCCAAAGCATGCTCCGGCTTGTCCTGCTGTCGGTGACGTCAGACATCAACCTGCAGCAGCACCGCTGAGAAGGGAGAAGACGGGCAAGGGCAGGGAAGACTTGGAGACGTGAGGTGAAGACCGGGGCGACGTGTGGAGGCTGAGGTGCCATACGTGCCGAAGTCCACCTCGGCTGTGCATCCTCGGACTTATCAAACGTCTAGCACAGACATGGGCAACCAGGTGCCAAATAGTGCCAAGAGTATGCAGGCTTTCCTTTCCTCCCTTCCAACCAGTCACCACACCAGCTGATTTCACTGTTTAGTCTGTCATCTCAGATTTAATGTGCACTTATCAATGAAATCACCTGGTTCAGTGACTGGTTACAAGGAAAGCCTGCAGACTCTTTGCACTCGGTTTCCTAGGTCAGATCTAACATGTCCCCTCATCGCCGGAGCCAGATGAGGGTATGTGTCCCGGTCGCTGCACTAGCGTCTCCTCTGGTCGGTCAGGGCACCTGTTCGGGGGGAAGGGGGAACTGGGGGGGAATAGCGTGATCCTCCCATGCACTACGTCCCCCTGGCAAAACTCCTCACTGTCAGGTGAAAAGAAGTGGCTGGCGACTCCACATGTATCGAAGGAGGCATGTGATAGTCTGCAGCCCCCCCCCCCCCCCCCCCCGGATTGGCAGAGGGGGTTTAGCAGTGACCGGGGGAGCTCAGAAGAGTGGGATAATTGGCTGGATACAGTCAGCTCTGTACATAACTGTAGTCAACTGACTTCCGATTGCTACTGCAGCAGTCATACCAGTTTCCTGTTTGTTGGCGTGTGCTATTGACAATGGCATATTGACACAATTATGGCACAGTTATGAGGATGAGCGGACGGACGGAAGGAATTGTGGACATAACTTGATATGTACAACTTGAAACTTTCACCCGTTTGCTGGTAGGTGCAGGTGAAAGTTTTGTCAACAATTCTGTGCATGTCGTTGACATTTATCCATGGTAAATCTTGCAGGCATCGCCATTGTCAATAGCACACGCCAACAAACAGGAAACTGGTATGACCACTGCAGTAGAAAAAGTGGTGGGTGCTTTAACAGCAAGGAAATGACCCAAGATAATGCAAACCATGTCATGGACAGTTTTTGTTCAAATGGAGTAACAGTGAGTACTAAATATAGCATACGTTTTTAGAATGGGTGTCCCAAAAAGGAAGTTAACCCCAAACACTAGCAGAGGAATGCTATTCCCTACTGACTGGCCACTGCACCAAGTAGAGAACTTCAGGACGAAGGGCTGAGATCAGCCTACATGTGCTCCATGAATGAGGGCTGATAATGTCTTAGGGACAGAACACACCAGCACCGGGAGGACAAAAGTCATAAAGGACACTCCTATTTGATTCAATATAAAACCACCACACCTGTGGCGTCTAGCCTCGAGTCAATGAGTGTCTGTCTATTTGACGTGCAGCGAATGCTCACAACACTATTTTGTCCTTCAGCGTTGATGTGCCTACACTCATATTTCCTTTGGAAAAAGGGTGTTAAAGCAGTGTTAAATGCCAATATTTTCATGTGCAGACGACAACCGACACGAATCATGTGCGTCACCGCTCTGCTTCTGCACCGGTGTGTTCGGCTTCTGCAATATGAAAAACTTTGGCTTTCCCAATGCGCGGTGTCCTGTAATACGTTGACAGCATTCGCTGAATGGTTACGATTGAGAAAAAATAAACAACTTGCGCTTTTGTTGACGCCCCACACCCACAAAAGACTCGGATCTCACTCACAGTCCTCAGAAAATGATGCAGCCATTACAGCAAGCGTGTCTGAAAATGGCAGATATCAGCCAACGTGTTGTGTATCCACCGCCATTGTTTGTCTAGCTTGCTTTTATTCGGTGGTGCGGTTCATGCTGCTGAATGACAGGTTAGGATTCAGGAAGAATTACACAGCACGGCACAGTGGCCCGGTGGTTAGCGCTGTCGCCTCACAGCAAGAAGGTCCTGGGTTCGAACCCCGGGGTTGTCAAACCTTGGGGGTCATCCCAAGTCGTCCCTTGTGTGGAGTTTGCATGTCCTCCCCGTGTCTGCAGTGGGTTTCCCCTGGGTGCTCCGGTTTCCCCCACCATCAAAAGAAACACGCATGTGGGGTGTCCGGGTAGCGTAGCGGTCTATTCCGTTGCATACCAACATGGGGATCGCTGGTTAGAACCCTGTGTTACCTCCGGCTTGGTTGGGCGTCCCTACAGACACAATTGGCCGTGTCTGCGGATGGGAAGCTGGATGTGGGTATGTGTCCTGGTCACCGCACTAGTGCCTCATCTGGTCGGTCAGGGCGCCTGTTCAGGGGGGAGGGGGAGCTGAGGGGAATAGCGTGATCCTCCCATGCACTACATCCCCCCTTGGTGAAACTCCTCACTGTCAGGTGAAAGAAGTGGCTGGTGACTCCACGTGCATCGGAGGAGGCATGTGGTAGTCTGCAGCCCTGCCCGGATCAGCAGAGGGGGAGGAGCAGCGACCAGGACGGCTCGGAAGAGTGGGGTAATTGGCCAAGTACAGGTGGGGAGAAAAGGGGGGGGGGGGTCCAAAAGAAATGAAAAAAAAAAAGAAACATGCATGTTAGGGTTAATACTCCTGTCTCTGCCCCTGAGCAAGGCAATGGGAAAAGAACTGGAGTTGGTCCCCGGGCACAGCATGAAGGTGGCAGTCCACTGCTCCTAGCTACACAGATCACAGCTAGGGTGGGTTAATTTGCAGTAAATGAATTTCCCCAAAGGAATTAATAAAGGGGCGGCACGGTGGCACAGTGGTTAGCACGGTCGCCTCACAACAAGAAGGTTCTGGATTCCAGCCCTGGGGTAGTCCAAGCTTGGGGGTCGTCCTGGTCGTCCTCTGTGTGGAGTTTGCACGTTCTCCCCGTGTCTGCGTGGGTTTCCTGCGGGTTCCTCCCACAGTCCAAAAACTTGTCGGTCAGGTGAATCGGCCGTACCAAATTGCTCCTAGGTATGAATGTGTGTGTGTGTGTGTGTGTGTGTGTGTGTGTGTGTGTGTGTGTGTGTGTGTGTGTGTGTGTGTGTGTGTGTGTGTGTGTGTGTGCCCTGTGTGATGGCCCGGCGGCCTGTCCAGGGTGTCTCCCCACCTGCCAGCCAATGACTGCTGGGATAGGCTCCAGCATCCCCACGACCCGGAGAGCAGGATAAGCGGTTCGGATAATGGATAGATGGTTGGATTAATAAAGGAAACTCTAATTAATTAATTAGTTTAAATAATGGCAACCCTCGCCATCAGCTGGTTGATATCAAACGCTGAAAAGGTCAGCGCTCAAGATAGGAGAGTCGTTCAAAACGATGAGTAGTTGTATTCGGTCAAACTCCGGTAAAACCAGAGTCAGGTGCGCCCCTCTGCCATAGGTGTTACAACGTCCACCCTGCAGGTGCAGCACCCACAGTTTTGCATCCCAAGAGAAAGGACTGCACGTTGTGTATTTAAAGCCGCCCATTGGCATCTAATTACATTGAGGAGAAACACCTGTTTGCACCCCATGAAGAACCGCACCCAACCACAGGATCTGGGAGAGGATGTCGCCACGCCGGTTGTGAACGCCTCTTAGTCACATGCACCCTCTGGTGTGGCAGGCACCATCTGAGCGGCAGACCCTGATACACATCCAACACAACAGACTTCAAGAATATCCGATGAAGTCAGCCCAGTACATGTCAATATTTCATATCACAGTTAGGCGTGTGCAGAAAACAGCCCCGCACAACAACACGGGGGAACGTGCGCGGTCTTGGAAAGGAATGATGTCAGTCAGAGCAAAGACGGGATGGATGGACTTTTGAGCACCGGGATGTTGGTAAATTAATACAACGCCAGTTGGCACCTACCTGCTTCATTTTACCCCCCCCCCCTGGAAGACAATGAAGGCGATGGACACAACCAGAGAGAGAGGGAGATGAATGAGCGGTAGGGGTTGTAGGACACCGGGGGAACCACTGATGCCATTTTAAAACTTTTTAAAAGGATAAAAACCAAATTATACACTATGGTAATGTATGAAATATGAAACGCACACACCAGTTTAAACTAGCTCATTGTGTAATTAGGTTATGCATTATGCATTACATTACTTCAGATTTCTCCTTCAGATTACCTCATCTCCATCTGTCCCTCTTTCTCTCCCCTCTCACCCCCCCACCCCCTCCTCTTCGTTCTCGCTCGACTCTGTCATTGACATATCCTTTGTCATCAGATGTACACAGACTCGTCACGGGAACAAAATAAGGGCTTTGCGACGCAGCTTTGGTTGTCTCACGGCAAAGGAGATCTGAAACTTAAATGAGACGGCGAGGGCTGCAGGGCCCGGACCCTTAAGTATCTGTAAGAAGCGAGTCAAAAAAACGTTTGTTTTTTTTTTTTTGTAACACAAAGCTGTTTGACCCTGCTTGTTCTGCACCCCCCCCCCCCCATGATGCTTAAACACATTTTTGAAGTAATTTCTTATGATAAATCTGAAAGACGTTAAATCAACAGCCTCTCTCCATCTACATTTGGGCTGCTCAGCTTCCACTGAACAAAAGTGCACCCCTTGACCTAATGCAGGGATGGGCAACATGGTCCAGAAAGGTCCGGTATGGGTGCAGGTCTTGTTCTTCCAACCAAGCAGTTAGAAACCTGATTATATTAATCAACCAACAGTCTTTGCTAAGGACCTTGACTTGTAGACTCAGGTGTGTAACTCCTTGGTTGGAACAAAGACCTGCACCCACACCGGACCTTTCTGGGCCATGCTGCCTATCTCTGACCTAACGGCACAGACCCATTGACAACACAAGCAAAGATGAGAGCTTCTGCCCATTTTTCACAACGGACAAATATCTGGCAAATTAAGCAACCTGGCAAACCTTATTAAATGGCAACAGCTGTCACAATACTGTCATAACACAAAGGATGAGACAGTCCCCCCACACACACACACAAGTGAGGAAACTTGTTTCAAAATGTGGAGAAGCTTTCTGAGCTTTTCATGGTAATTGGAATGGAAAGCTCATAAGCACCAGATGAGCCCTCAGAAGAACACGTATGTATGCACAGCCACACGGGATGTGTGCTTAACATTGAAATCACGTAGACACGGGCTATGGTTGGTAGAGAAGCATGCACATACACATTCACACACACACACATACACATACACACGCACACCACACACACACACACACAGAGCTACCAGTCCTACCTGTTGGGATGTGGTTGAGTGCCGATGTCTTCAGGACCTCCAGCGGCTGCTCCTTGCCCAGGACCCCCTCTGTTGGAGAGAGAGAACACTCCGCTTCAAATATGGTCCGCAACATTGAGACAACCTTCTCAGCGACACAACCCGCAAACCGGCCAGTCAAGACACTGTCCGACCAGGGAACTTCAGGTCATCTGTGCAGCCAAGAGCAAACACCGCACCGTGATCATTGCCACGTGGGCGCCGGGCTGATCCACCGCCGCCGCCGGCACGCGCCTGAATTTGCCGAAATCGCAGGCTACCCCGAGCTAAGCGTCGGATACAGGTGCACTTAAACAGGCTGGCTATCTCACAGTGGAATGACAGGGGGAGCGGTGCTCATCGGCGTGTGCTTGCGTATGCTTGTGTGAGTTCAGTGTGAGAGAGGAGGGATGTTGGGGCTCGACTGATACTGGCTGTGCTCAGCATAGCAAATGTGGCTGGCAGGAGCAGGAGCTGGAGAGAGAGGGATGGGGGAGATGGAGAGGGAAGGGGTGGCGGAGGGGGGGGGAAGCGGGCGAGGGAGAGAGAAAGAGAGCGAGAGAGAGATAAAAATAGCTCACCCTTTTGTGTATAACGGCACATGCAGCTCTCACACACACGCACACACACACACACACACACAAAGACACAATGCTGTTGCTGTGCTCCTCTCCTGTTCGGCTATGTGCATGTGTGTCTGTGGGCGTCCGTGCAAGTGTGTAGGCTGTAATTATAGTGGCAACATGAAAAGGCTTTTGTAGCTACCGAGCCCTGGGAAGACATGGCTATAAAAAGCAGAGCGACAGAGAGGGATGGAGGAGGAGGAAGAGGAGAGGGGCATCATGGGAGGGGGGAGGGGGGGATCGAAAAATAACAGCAAACGGGGAGTAGAGAGGAAAGCATCGGGGGGGGGGGGACAGAGTTGAAATTCATTGCACACATAAAATGAATACTGGTGTGCGTGCACACACACACACACAAACACACACACACACACACACACACAAAGTGTGTATACAGTGTGTTTACATGTTTCCTAGGTGGCTCATCCTTACATGCTGGATACGATATACATGGCTTGAAGGCATCAGAGGCGCGCAAACATGTGGTTATTCCCTCAGATAGGAGATGAAAAGCCTTGTAAAATCCCTTTGGAGGGCTGAAGGAAGGGGGTGGGGGGACAAAAACAGGGTTGTGTTTCGCTGTGCACATGCTATTTCTGGAACTCTCTCAGGGACAGACCGGGATGCAAGTGTGCATGCATGTGCGCAACACACAACACACACACAAAACCACGTGCTTAATTAGCCGTGAAGCTCGGGAATGCATTGTGCGCCAATTACTGAGGCGTGCGCGTGTGCGTGTCCATCTATGCAACGCCGCCTTGCATGAATGGGCCGCTCCTCTGATGCGCCGTTCCCTGTTGAGGACCCGGGTGTGGATGGGCGCGTCACCTTTGGTCCTGCTCTGACAAATCTCACCTCGTTGACGTTGTGTACTTGCAGCATCTTTGGAACGACAACACAACACAACGCATCCAATTCCATTACAAAAAATTTTTTTAAAAACAACATCTAGTTCTTTATGAACAGGAGAAGTGCATTGTGGGTGGGTGTTTGTAAAAAAAAATATATATATATATATACATATATAAATTTAACCATTACACCCTACACACCCTTAGCTACAAATTTTCCAAAACATTATTTATTTCCCTTTCTTGCGGGATTCAGTCAAACCCGACATGTTTTTCTTGCTTTAAATTTCTTGAGCGCTGTCGAACCTCGACGAAGCTCGACAACTGACAGGTAGAGACGGGTGGAGGGTCTCGAACCTTGACTGACAGACCACAGTTTTCCTTGCTATGACAATGGCAGTGTGCTAAGGACTTCAAAACTGATGCCATTCCAACAATGTATGCTTTTAAATGCCTTAACTCATTCAGCGTTACGACTCCCATCCCTGTAAAGTGTCTGCAGGTGGTGTCGTGTGATGTCGTGTGATGTCGGAGTTGTGTGTTCGGGCAGCTGTGTTCATCTGCTGGCATATCTACACGAGCTGCTTTAGAAATGACGTAGGCGTGCGAACGCTGACTAGTGGCGCGTTTTCCCAGCAACTCTAGGTCCAGCGGCAGTATGGAAAGAGCGCCCATTCTCGCCATTTTCAGCATGGCAATATCACACGACAACACCAGCGACAGAGAGACCGGTGACGTTGTGGCTCGCGCACACCTCACACACGCAATTCACTCCCGTTAGTCTTGAAGGCCAAAGAGGAGGTTTATGGATGTGGTGAGGGAGGACATGCAGGTGGCCGGTGTGACAGAGGAAGATGCAGAAGACAGGAAGAGATGGAAACGGATGATCCGCTGTGGCGACCCCTAACGGGAGCAGCCGAAAGTAGTAGTAGTAGTAGTCTTGAGTTCACGTTAGCTTGTGAAACGGACGAGACCAGAAACTTTGACAGCAACGAGATTGACAAAATTATGGAAAAAGTTGATTTGTTCTCTATAAAAAAATGACCTATAAAAATTCCACTGGCACTTACAGCCTCGAGCGCAAAACACAAATGAGTTGGCTGACGTCAACTTGAATCGAACCATATGATAAATATAGTACAAATAAAATAATCGTAACACTAACAATAATAAGAATAAGAATAATAATAGAAACATAAGTATAGTAAAGGTGAAGTGTCCAGGTTGATTAATGGCCTATGCAGCATATATGTATATATATATGTATATATGTATATGTATATGTGTGTGTGTATATATATATATATATATATATGTAAATTGCTGAAGAATTTTTCAAGAGCTGACAGGTATCCACACCGCAAAGTGACTCTCTGATGACCCGCGGGTACTTGCTCCCCCAAAACAAACACCTTCATTTGTATATTAGTTGATACATCTTAACTAGCCTACGCAAATGACCTGCAAGTACATGACTGCATTTTGCATTGGAAATGATGTACGCCCATGCCTGTGTGTCTGTAATGACAGCACCTGTGGCCTTAAGTAATCCAATCCCCGTTTTGCACAAATGAATAGCACGGCTTCACGTCTCTGGATTACATGTGGGTATTTGGCGATGGCTGTTTTTTTGTTTTTTTGTGTGTGGTTAGTCAGACATAGTATCCGGGCTCTCACCCACCAAAACCACACGGCTGATACCCAAGAGCGAAACAAAGGATGCACAGGTGTGTGCGTGTGCATGTGTGTGTGTGTGTATGTACAAATACAAGCATGCACACTTCTAAGAGTAAGAAGGTGAACGGGCACGAGAGAAATCGAGGGCGATCAGCTTGAAGGGGAACGCAATTAAGCAACAAACCACATACACATTCACCTCACCCTTGCAGAGAAGTACCCAAACCTTGGCAACAGAGACCATCAATCTTGAATGTAGCCTAGTTACCCACCCCTCCTGTCTCTCTTTCTCTCTCTCTCCTTCCTCCTCCTCCTCTTCTTGGTCCCAGTGGGCAAGCATCAGGAGACGGAGAGCTATAAATAGCTCGAGTTAGCCTAAGGCTAAGAGCCAGTCAACTCGAGCTAATGCAGCTAGCGCTCATCACAAACATGCATGTTATGATCAGCATTGTAAATGGAGGGCAAGGATACAAGACTAGCAATCTAATCAGATAGTGGACGGCATTGTCTACTGCATTGCCAGGGTCTTTCTAAATTAATACAGGCAAGCTTGACTCTGACGCACACAGCATACATTGACAGAGGCCTTTGTTATCGAGAAGAAATGAGATGTTGTCTCCTTGGTGACAGCGAGAGACAAACAGGGGGACAAACAGAGAGAGCGAGAGAGAGAGAGAGAGAGAGAGAGAGAGAGAGAGAGAGAGAGAGAGAGAGAGAGAGAGAGAGAGAGAGAGAGAGAGAGAGAGAACAGAAAGAGGAAGGATGCTCCAGCCTCATTACATTCAGTGCACTTCCGTTCTGGGTGCTTTGTCCAGGGTGACTCCAGTGAACAAGGTGAATGGGACAGGAACAATACGATTAATCAAATACGCCTTTCCTTGAAGAGCCACTTCCTCTAGGTCACATATTTGCTTCCAGAGGGCATCGGCTGACGTCATGGCGAGTGATAGTGGAGAATGGGTGGCCCTCAGCGCCACAGCCAGTTTGCTTCCCCTCCAAAACATTCGGAAACGACCACATGACACCCCCCCCCCCCCGTTTCGCTCTGATCGTCAGGAAAAACTATTTGCGGTGCCGCAGTTTGGTGTGGAGCGACTGTGTCTTTTGCATTTCTGTGCGAGCGCCATCATTCAATCTGAAATCGCAAACTGCGGCGGAGTTGGACGGTGGACGTCGGACAGCTGCTTCACATCCGAAATGCATCAGGCATGGTGCCAGAGACAAGCCGGCCAACTCTTCCACAGGCCAGTGCAGTCTGATGGCAGCGCCTCTGCTTTATTTACAGGCCGGTATTTTGAATGCGACAACTTGGTGGCTATTTTGGAGAGATGTTTGCATCTGATTCATTAGAGTTACACAAGCCTAAAGGTTTACAGCGAGGTGAACCAAGTATCTCAGTAGGCTCAAATTGGCAGTAAAATAAACAAGTGTCCAGAGCTATCCATCTTTTACACAACCAGATGCTACATACACAGCTAGCTGCTACTCAGGTTATCTAATGTAGGGAGGGAGCATGGCTGGATAGCAGAGACAAGCTGCAAAATGAAAAAAAAATATATATATATATGTATCTTGGAACAGACTGTGAATGTGGACGGTTTTTCGAAATCAGCCAACCTGAGAAGTTTTGAAAGTTTGACAGTCATGCCTGCCTGCTAGATAAACAGACCCATAACAAAAAAAAAGGCATGGATAAAAGTTGAAGAGAAGCATAGCAATTGCTGCAAATCTGTGTTACACAGTCAATACCGGCTAAAGGCAAAGATACAAAAAATAAAAATAAAAAAAAAACCCTGAAAAAATAAATGAAATCACAGCATGGTCAGACAGATTGATAAAAAGTCTGGCTGTGAATCCCTATTACCGTCTTCTTCTTTCAGCTTTTTCCCTGTTTTTCAGGGGTCGCCACAGCAGATTTTACAGTTTCCATCAGGACCCTGTGAGGGCACAGCACCAATGCTGGCCGTTGTTAATGCAGGCCTCGACCGATCCGGTACGGTCTTGTCAATCCGCATACTGATTTGGCAAAATTTTACGTCGGATGCCCTCCCTGACACGACGGCTAACCCTATGGATGGGGGCACAGGTGAAGCGCTGGATGCCATCCCAGTATTTGTGGACTTGTGCCCATGCCTGTCGCCATATTATCGGTTTCTGGTATATACAGGTCCAGGCAGCCAGGTCAAAAAGATCTCAAGAAGCTATGTGAAAACAAGCTATTAGAAGAATGGACAGCTGAGGCCACGGTAACCACGGTAATCCTTGCCAATTCAATCTCATAAATTAGCAGCTTCTTGTCCAAAATGAACCCATCTATCCAAAATTGTTTTGACAGATAACAGAACAGTGTGTTTATCAGCAAAGAGGCACAGAATGAGCGGCATCCGGGTAATGTAGCAGTCTATTCCGTTGTCTACTAACGCGGGGATCGTCGGTTCGAATCCCCGTGTTACCTCCAGCTTGGTTGGGCATCACTGCAGACACAATTGGCCGTGTCTGCGGGTGGGACCGGATGTGGGTATGTGCCCTGGTCGCTGCACTAGCGCCTCCTCTGGTTGGTCGGGGCGCCTGTTAGGGGGGAGGGGGAATAGCGTGATCATTCCACGCGCTACATCCCCCTGGCGAAACTCCTCACTGTCAGGTGAAAAGAAGCAGCTGGCGACTCCACATGTATCGGAGGAAGCATGTGGTAGTCTGCAGCCCTCCCCAGATCAGCAGAGGGGGTGGAGCAGTGACCGGGACGGCTCAGAAGAGTGGGGTAACTGGCAGGATACAATTGGGGAGAAAATGGGGGGAAAAAATCAAAATCAAAAATTAAATTAAATTAAATTGAAATAAAAAGAAGAGGCAGAGAATGGGATCGCAATAGCAGAGAAGGCAGACTAACCTTTAGTACTGTTATTGATTTGGTTGGGAAGCTGAGAAGCAGTCAAGAGTAGAGGAGACACATGAGATACGATGCAGCGGTTTTCTATTCTTGGCCAGTGGGGGAATACATATGGCGTCATCCAACCCTAACCTGGAGGACGCCGACTTACCGCTCAACAGAGGACTCTTTACGTTAATGTTTAATTGGATATCAATAGGTTGGTGCTAAATAACACACTTTGTTAGTGGCTGGACAACATGAAGGAACTTAGCCTGGACTCTCTGTGACCGGGGGGTGGCTCTTCACCAATAACTCTGCATTATGTGAGCTGACAAGCAGGTCTGCAACCCATTTGCTCGAGAATCTGTAGCAAATGATGTACGGAAATTCAATGAGAACACCTCCTTCTTTTTCCAGACTTTTACGCAATGCCTTTGTGTCTCAGAGCCGCTGAATCGCCAGGCCATCCTTTTGTGGCCTCTCTGAAGCCGGGTAGAAACCCTGACGCAATGCAACCCGAGGCCTGGCCAAAGACGTGCGCGCTCCAGAGGTAAACAACAACAGTGGTGTGTCAAAAGGCAGAGGGCCGGGGCTTGGAGGCGGTGGTGTAAACCGTAATTGCCGCTGACAGCTTGCTGGCAGAACATGGTGTAGCCCATCTCTCCGCCCCGCCAGAGGGACGTGGACAAAGGACGGGCCAGACAAAAGACGTGTCCCTGTTCCTTTCATTAGCTCATGTTCCCTTGCCGCTGTCCTGCTCCTAATACCAATTAAAAACGGAGCTCCCGCTGATGTATCGGAGGACAGTCAAGAGGTCGTGATGATGTCCATTTTGGGTTTTTTTGTTTGTTGGGGGAGGGGTGGGTGGGGTGGTGAAGGTGGTGGGGTGCAAAGGAGGGATGCATTGCTTCTTTTTTTTTCCAAGGACAATGCAGAGCTTTTAGGGGTGGTGGTGGTGATGGGTGGGGTGGGGTATGAGGAGGCTTGTTGTACAAGAGAGACCCTCCCCATCTGCCCCTCTGCATACGTGTTAGGCTGGGCTGCCGGTGGTGTTCAGCCAAGTTGGTGGCACATTTGGTGGTGGGTGTTGGGGTGCAAGTGATGGACTTTCTGGCTAACGTGAGCCACGACTGTTCGTCGGGTTGAGAGCAAGAGAGAGAGAGATACAGAGACTGAGAGAGAGAGAGAAAGAGAGAAGGCGTGGGAGAATATTCAAACACTATAGGCAGAAACCGTTAACCAGCTCAACTGGATGGTGGACAATTTTTCAGCAAAAAAAAAAAACAAAAGGTTAGCGAACGAGAAAAACACACTTTGGCACGGTTCAGGCATGCATCCTGATGACAGCCGCACAAGAGGGAGTGTTTTTGTCATGCATGCACTTGTCCTGAGCTCCGTTTTTAGCTGCATGGTGCACGGTAACAACAGACAGTCGTGAAGAAGAGAATCAACACGGGAGGCCAAAAATAATGATTGTTTGCACGTGCGCATATCTTGTGTGTGTGCATGTCTATAAATAGACTCAGGGATAAGCCGGGCCCTCTTTATTGCAGCGCGAGAGCTTTTAACCCCTTCACCTCTGGTTTGAAGCGTGCAACGTGCAATTGCATGCGTTTGAGCAAGGCAGAGAAAAGAGGTCACAGGTTTATATGACGGAAAGGGGTGGGGGAAGAGGGGGTTTTGAGCAGAGGTAAAAAAAAGAAGAAACGGTTGAAACATTTTGGGTTTAATTTTCAGCCCACTGTCGAGGACGAGGCATTAATTCATTTCGTTTTAAGCCCGCTTTAACCCGTAGAAACGGTCTGAGCAGATGGGCGCTCCACTAGCAACAAGCTGCCGCACATTTCACTCAGCTGCACCGAGCTCTTCCACAGAGGAACCGGGGCCCACTGCCTTGCTAAAGGGCAGCTGAACTTTAGTTATTGGTAAGATGTTTCTCGTCCACTTTACACACCCCTAGTCGTTTCAGGCGTCGAAGTCGGTGGGATTTGGTCACAGGTCCGTTCCTCTTAACTCCAGGCTCCTGCTGCACAGGGGCCGCAGTAACCGGAAATTTTCAGTTATTTACCAAATTTTTTAAAGCGCTGACAGATAATCCGGAACGCCATCCGTCATTTTGACAGAATCAAAATAAGGAATCGGCTTTGTCGGCTTTTTGAGAAAACTCTACACTCATATTCTTGTCAGTTATGGTGTGGATACACCGGAGCGGAGCAAATTTGGCACAGCGAAATTCATGCAAATGAGTAGCGAATATCGCTGGCCAATGGAGTCACTTCACATAGCAGCATCTGTTCCTATGTGAATACACTGCTGTTTGTCTAAACTTTCCTTAACTTTTTAACATTTCTGTTAAGCACAGCCCGAATAAAGGCTATTGTGGTTTTTGGCTTTTGATGAAACTTTTGATGAAAGTGTGACTGATAAAACTGTGACAACCCCGTCTATCAAGGTGACAGATCATGATCATGATAAATTAAAGTACAACTCCTGTTTGCACCGGATAAACAGGAGACGGCACATCTGTTATGTGCAGGTAATGCTCTGGTCTACATGGGCTATAGGACTTTTGTTTTGAAGGGTTTTCCAAAAACTGGGATGAGACCCGAGTTCGATTTACAGGAGGTAATAAAAAAATAAGCAAACAATAAATAATAAGGTGCCAATGAGTTATTCTTTTTCTGTGGGATTTTCCCCCTTCCTCTCCCCAATTGTTTCCGGCCAATTACCCCACTCTTCCAAGCCGTCCCGGTTGCTGCTCCACCCCCTCTGCCGATCCTGAGAGGGCTGCAGACCACTACGTGCCTCCTCCGATACATGTGCAGTCGCCAGCCGCTTCTTTTCACCTGACAGTGAGCAGTTTCACCAGGGGGACGTAGCGCGTGGGAGGATCATGCTATTCCCCCCAGCTCCCGCTCCCTCCGGAACAGGCGCCCCGACTGACCAGAGGAGTCGCTAGTGCAGCGACCAGGACACATACCCACATCCGGCTTCCCACCCGCAGCCACGACCAATTATGTCTGCCTGTAGGGACGCCCGCCCAAGCCGGAGGTAACACGGGGATTCGAATCAGCGATCCCCGTGATGGTAGGCAACAGAATAGACTGCTATGCTACCCGGACGCCCAATGGGTTATTCTGACAGCAAGTCTTGTTACGAAACATGTCAATGAAAATAAAGAAAACGGAGGAAATTAGGGTGAAAAAATAACTTCTATGTATAAATGAAGGGGGACTTTTGCATCCAGAGGTCCTATGACTCCAGAGGAAAGAAATCACTCACATCGATATAATGAAAAATATTATGACTAAGAAATATTTTTTGAGTCACTGTCAGTTAAGATAAGGCTGAAAACAATAGCGCAGTCTTGTGTCTGCAGTCTAACAGGGGGGATGAATATTATTAGAGTAGCCCACGTAACAGAATTAGTTTTGGGTTGCAAGAAGGGATCACTTCGAAGAGGCACATCCCTGGCAGACAGGAAAGCCAGCCGCCTCTGCCATTTCTTCTTCCAGTTTCAGGGGGGACAGAGAAGGCGGATGGCAAAACGTTGTCGTGAGACCGCTGACAGCAAAGCGTCGCGCTGGGACTCAAATCCCAAAAGTCGGGGTGTGTCGGGGTACACACATAAGCGGCAGAAAAATTCCATGACACTCCCGAGGTCACATTTCCTACTTGGGGGCGAAACAAAAAGTGAAAAATGACAATGTAGGACACACTTCTTGTTTGTGCTTGTCTGTCTCTGTGTATGCAAATGCTCGTGTATGTGTTTCATGTCCCCTGTGTCACCCTGCTCCCGTCAGCAAGAAAAAGTCTATACAGTTGTGTGTGTGTGCACGTGTGTGTGTGCACAAACAAGTGTGTGTTACACTTTACTCCCTTCTGTCGCTGTGTTTTTGTGTCAGCAGCATTGCCTCCCCATCCCTGCCAAAACTCCCTTTAGGCTGGCTGAACAATTTCAATATACGTTCATAAATGCATGCAAACGTTCTCACCGGCTCATGAGAACAGCAACACTTGATGACTGAGATATGGAAGCAAAATCCTGGTCCTGTTGGTGTGAGTCTAATCTTGGCCCAAAATTAAATTGCATGTGTAAATTTGTTCTCTTAACTGGACACCTGCTAAGTAAGACCAGTGGTACTTAGTTAGTCCTCCCCTGTCCAGCTGGTTAGTGAAATCAGCTGGTGTAGGGTTGGGTTGGAAATAAAAGCCACATACATTGGTTGCGTTACTAAATTAGACAAGTACTGTGGTGAACAAGGTCATGGTCAAACTTACTGACAAGTACGAGGCATGATAAAGTAAGCACACTACATTTAGGGCTGGGCGATATTGACAAAATCAAACATTGTGCAGTCCGAGGCCTTTAGTACCAGACATTTGGCTCAGTGGGCATTACCACCAGAGAGGGCTCACCCATGGTATGAGATGGAGCGAGTGATAGGCTCTCCTCTCCCTCTGTTGAATTGTTTGTCTACCAGATTGTCCGGTATCGATCCCATCTATCATATCCCACCTGCAGGATACGTGGAGGATAACATATCAGACAGTCCATCTAAATCCTCATCTTAACTCGGGGTCAAGTAAATTGTTCAATCCCAAATTACTAATAGGCAAAGCCCCTTTCTTATGGAAAGAGTGGGTGGATAAAGGCATTCTCACACTTGAAGATCTATACGAAGAAAACTCTCTCAAAACATTTAACAAGCTTGTCCTAGATTTTGACCTTCCCAGATCTTAAGTTCTGGCAATATCTACAACTTAAAGCACTTACTAACACAGGTCTTTGGCTCACCCAGAAATATCCCTCATTATTCCGATATTCTCACTGGCGTCACTATGGTATATGGAACAGGCCACCTTCTCTACTGGACACCTTCTCAACTTCACAGACAAGAGTCTTAAAGGTAGAATGAGTAGGAGTTTCCTAAAAATAAATGTATAGACTCAAACAAAAATAATCCCTCCCAATCATTGATTATAACCTACTAGACGTGTGTGGCGGTGTCTGTATCTGCAGAGACCCTGTCCTCGGCCTGTATTTTCTTATTTTGCTGTGTACAGGACGTTTCTGGGCGTTAACCTTTGGGCAGCGGGACTCTATAAAAACGTAGCGACCAGGTGCCAGATCGAGATTTGAAGCGCGCATCCAAGAGGAAGCTCCAACAATGGCGGACACAGCGCCAAAAAGACGCAAATATAGCGAGGCGAAAAGCCAAGTGGACAAAGCTCGTTCCAAAATGAAAGTCAATCTGGGGATGACTTTCACCCGCTGGCGAGCACTGAAGGAGAAGACGGGAATGAAGAGCGACGCGGAGTTGGTCTGGACACTGGGATGTGTTCTTCTGGTGACGCTGAGCCGGGGAGGAGGGACCAACTTTGAATGGTGCGTTTACAAACCGCAACCGGCAAATCCTACTTGTTCTACCTTTAAGGACTCAGCAGAGTGCTGGAGGTGTCAGGCCCCAGACTCAGAGGGCATTTTATTTCATGCCAAATAGGAGTGCCCGGTGATCCGAGACTTTCAGAAGCGGGTCCACGAATGTACTACAGAAAGTTTCGAGGACAATTTTGATTTCAAACCAAGGCTATATGTGCTGGGTGATCCTCTAAAAATTGCCCACTGTAGTGCGTCCAGTTGGATTTTGACTTGCCTCATGGTGGATAGACAGGTTTTAATGGGGGTGGTGGAAGACTCCAGGGAGTCCGTCCTTTCAGGGCTGGGCTACTGAAATCGGTAAAGAAGCCTCTTGTGAGCAAATATCTTATAGAACCACTGATAGGTGGGACAAATATACCGAAAAAAGGGGGGAATATATTGTATATCTAAGTTCAGGTAACGGGGATTGACCCCTGCTTGGACTGGTGGCACAATAGGCCTATAATGTTACCTGGCATACTATTACTAGAGGACCCATCATGGTGTTTTTTTTCCCCTCATTTCATTCATTTGTTTAGATAGATAGACAGAAGTTTTATTACTTTTTTTGTCTTTTGCAAAGAGTTTCTTGATGTTTGGTTGTGCACCCATGTATGTGTCCATGTGTGTGTCTGTCCACGGCTAATCTTGCAAACTACTAGAGCTATCAGCCAAAAATCTTTTGTGCACAGTTATGACTGTACGATGAAGAACCTCTCGTGGTTGCGGTGATTCAAAACCTTCGAAAAACGTTTGTTCTTGCTATCGCCGCACCCTCTCTTCATTCACTCTCTAGCTCGCTCCACCAACGCCGCTCTCTGTCTCAACCACGCGCATGCAGGGCTCACATCTACGGTTGCCTCGGATCGGGCAGCGACATGATCAGAAGTTATTAAAAGAATTTTTATAATCTAAAAAAAAAAATTCAAGGAACAACTTCCTCTAGGTTGCAGTCAAAACAGGAAGTGATGCATATTCTTGTCGCTGCCCGATCTGATTCAAACGTAGATGTGAGCCGCGCATGCGCGAGTGTAAACGGTTTACCCAGCTTTATTACATTATGAAAATAAAGACAGGGTTAGGGTCGGACCAAAATGGTCACACAGCAAACCTTTTCTTTTTGAAAAGTGCGATATTAGACTTGGTCGCATTCGTGCGAGGGTCCGCCTAGGAGGCTGCACATCCACAGACTGACAGGCAAAACGTTTTATTAGGTAGATTTTTTTTTTTAGCTTGAGAGCTGCACATTAAAATCTTTTTTTCCGTATTTCCCATTCAATCGACTTGGGTGTTGTGCAAACATCTTATAATGGCAGGAAAAACGCCGGTTTTTCTGTCCGTGTGTGTGTGTGTGTGTGTGTGTGTGTGTGTCTGTCCGCTGCTACTCTCACATACTACCGGGCCTATCAGCCCAGTAACCTTTGTGCACAGTTATGACTGTACAATCAAGGACCTCTCGTAGTTGCGGTGATTCAAAAACCTTTTAAAAACTTTTTTTATACTGCAGCTGAGTGCTAACCCCTCAGCTGGTTTGTCGCCCAAGTCCGAACACCGGAGAAGAGGAGTATGTGTTCGCGCTAAATTAAGACTCGAACAAAACACCAAGACATCTGTGAGGCTCATCCCTTGTATAAATCGGGTTTCCTTTTAACACACGATGTTAATTCACAACTACCTAGTACCATTTCTACGGGACTCCATCTGACAAGCCAAATGGGTCCCGTCTGGCACTTACTTGGTGGAAAAACGGACACGTCAGGTGCGACCGATGTAGTAGATTCAACAGCTCAAACCCTGGGAGGCTTATCTAACCCTGGGACCAAGCTCAAGAGGATGAACTCTTCTGACCCCAAGTCATTACAGTGATGTTTTGTTGTTGCTTTTTTGAAAGCATTGTTATTTTACAAGACCGAGGCTCATAACGCTGGAAAAAGTTTGACTTGTAACCTACATAACGAAGAGCCTTTGACGAGAGCAGCAGTGTGTCAAGTTCACAGGTTCAGAACCATGAAAAGATGCTTACACCCACACACACAGCCAGCAAAATAAAACGGTAGAAGAAGAAGAAGAAGAAGAACAACAACAACAACAACAACACTAATCTGGACACAGTCCGTGTCACGTTGCACTCAAAACCATCTTCTTCTGAATCAGTGCGTGCTTACAAATGGTTTGTGTCATTCCCATGTTAACACAGCGACGTTCAAACTACACATATTACTTACCTATGCCCTCACTCGGTGTGTGTTTGTGCGTGTGCGTGTGCGAGAGAAGGCCCAGTTCTTGCTGTGGAAGTAAACATTGTAAAATTTCCTGGAAGGCCCCTGCACTTCTGACTAAAAGCAAAACAAAGCGTTGCCTAGTAATGCCATCACCTTCGCTCTCTAACACTTTTTAGGAGTTTTACCGTTTTTTTTCTTCTCTCCCTCAACCTGAGAAAATGTTAATAAATCAATACGGGCCTCTTTGCAGTTTAGTCTAACCTGCTTCGATCTGAACGGGTAGCGTTTGGAACAAATTTGGCTCATGCTCATCTTCTAATGGCGGCGAAAGGCCGACCTGGACGCAGCTGGAGCGAAATGATTATTCCAAATCTCTGCATGCAGGGCTCCGATTTCTGATCTCTTTATTTATTTATCACACACACACACACACACACACACACACACACACACACACACACACACACACACACACACACACACACACACACACACACACACACACACACACACACACACATTATTTGGACAAGGGGCAGCCTGAACTGTCACTATGGGAACTGATAAGCGTGCTTGGCAAGTGACCACAACCACAGAGGGGCCTCAGAGAGTCGGGGGGCGGGGGGCGGTGGGGGGGGGGGCTGTCACTCACTCCCACGTCCATGATAAGACATTGAGTTCCAAAGGGTGCCGACTTTTCTGGGCTTCATCGTGGTGAGATTCTTTTGAGAGTCCGCAATTTAGTAAGGCGTGTGTGTGTGTGTGTGTACAGCTGCTGCAGGCGGGGTATAATAAACAGATTTAACCACTTGCAAATACACGTCAGTTAGGACCGTCCTAACTGACATCGACCAATCCCACCGCCCCCGAACCCTGAGTGTGGCGTTCAAGAGCACTGCGCCTTCGACGAACAAACAAAGTTGACACGTTAGCATAACGTTGATCATAAGCATGGAACAAATACTCCCATTAATATGCCAAAGCTCTCACAGCACCTAATCACTTCTCTGCAAACACTCCAGTATGTTTGCTGATATGCCCATAAAGACAGATGTGAGGGCCTTATCAGCTTGCCCCCCCCCTTTTTTTTTCCTGGGAAACATTAAACTAAACAAAGTGTTCTATACTGCCATTCCTCTAGGAAAAGAATTGTACCAAAGAAAAAAAAAGAAAAAAAAGATTTTCAGGGGATCAGAAAAAGTGCATGCAGGAAAACTCATTACAGACCATAACAACGGCTCAAAGCATACGCTAATACACCCACGAGTACGTACGCACGCGAGTACACATTCATATGCGCTTACGGTCCAGTCCACTTCGGGTGGGGCAGACCTATGCACGCAGTTGCTCAAGCACGCACACACATACACTCAGACACACACACACACATGGCCGACTTTATTACAAGGTCCAGTGTGAAAAAGCCAAAATACCATTGCAATAAGTAAATTCCAAGAGATGAAATATGTAAAAAATGTTAAAAAAAACCATTAAAACCATAAGGGCTGTGGATTACACTTCCATTATGTGAGAACACAGATGTGGACTTAACTAATGCATATTACTCCAACAACCTTGCAACAGTTTGTTTTCTGTATAATAACGCTATTGTAATACTAGCTTATCATAGCCTACTTATAGCACACCGCTATTCTGTTACACTTCGAATATTACTCGTACTTGGATGTGCATTCGCTCATATCTTTACTCTCTATACTTAGTTTATTCAGTTTTAGACTTACCTCTTTCTTAATTTACTCTTTTCATATATTGCTGTGTACATGTGTACATGTGTAACTGAGAGCAATATTCCACATCAAATTCCTTGCTTGTGACCATACATTGGTAATAAAAAGCTGACTTGACTTGATATAATGAACTTATTTGACTTAAAAGTGTAACCCACTGGGGGTGGCACGGTGGCGCAGTGGTTAGCACGGTCGCCTCACAGCAAGAAGGTCCGGGTTCGAACCCCAGGGTTGTCCAACCTTGGGGGTCATCCCAGGTCATCCTCTGTGTGGAGTTTGCATGTTCTCCCCGTGTCGGTGTGGGTTTCCTCCGGGTGCTCCGGTTTCCTCCCAAAGTCCAAAGACATGCGGGGCATGTGGATCGGCCGTACTAAATTGTCCCTAGGTGTAAATGTGTCGGCCTGTGCCTGGCGGCCTGTCCAGGGTGTCTCCCCGCCTGCTGCCCAATGACTAATGGGATAGGCTGCAGCATCCCCGCGACCCTAATTAGGATAAGCAGCTTGGATTATGGATGGATGGATGGTGTAACCCAATGGCTCTGACAACCTTGAGACATCTGGATGTAATTCGAGTTTGGATCCGGCATCTGTGTCCACATCACACATTTGAAGGTGCAGGGCTCTGAGTCGGTGGTCCTCATAACAGGAGAGCATGCAGACAGTCGCTGACCACCTCCCTTCCTGTGCAGCGGTAACAGGCTAAGGCGTGCCGAGGAAAACGCTGCTAATCATCTCAAATTGTGACTAAAAGCTTTGAATGGAAGAGAATAATAATTTAGTTTGGCAACATTCTGCAGGTATGTCAGAAGGTCAACCCACCCAATTCTATGCCACTTTAACTCTCAACCACTTGAGTTGAGAGTTTGATGGAGGGTTCCAATATAGCCTATAATTGTAAGCTAAAGACAGTGTGTGGTAATTTCTTCGCATGTCTACAGTTTAGTTGGTCTCCTGTGCTTAGGCTTAAGAGTATAAATAAACTCTACCAGTCACAGAGACATGGAATAGAATAGAATAGAATAGAACAGAATACTCTTCATTAGTCATTTTGTTCATATACAAATGAAATTTACTCTGCATTTAACCCATCCTAGCTGTGTAGCTAGGAGCAGCAGGCAGCCGCCATGCAGCACCCGGGGACCAACTCCAGTTATTTCTTCCTATTCCCTTGGTCGGGGGCACAGACAGGAGTATTAACCCTAACATTCATGTCTTTTTGATGGTGGGAGGAAATTGGAGTGCCCAGAGGAAACCCATGCAGACACGTGAAGAGAACATGCAAACTCCACACAGAAAGGACCTGGGATGGCCTGGGGTTCGAACCCAGGACCTTCTTGCTGTGAGGCCACTGTGCCACCCAGAGAAATGAAGAGATCTGTAGTTGAGGTGTGAGGCGAGTTATGTGAGTTCAGGCTGGTAACATGGTGGCCCTGTTCGGCTCTCTGGTGGAAAGCTGACTACTGAGGTCCTGCAGGAAGGATGTCAGGTAGTCGAGGGCAGGGTGTGAAAATAAACACCGGCGAGCATCTGGTTGGCATGGCGGTCTACTCCATTGCCGACCAACACGGGGATCCCAGTTCGAGTCCCCGTGTTAGCTCCAGCTTGGTCGGGCGTCCCTACAGACACAATTGGCCGTGTCTGTGGGTGGGAAGCTGGATGTGGAAATGTGTCCTGGTCGCTGCACTAGTGCCTCCTCTAGTCGGTCGGGGCACCTGTTCGGGTTGGAGGGGGAATACGGGGAGGAACGTGCTATGTCCCCCTGGCGAAACTCCTCACTGTTGGGTGAAAAGAATCGGCTGGCGACCCCACATGTATCGGAGGAGGCATGTGGTAGTCTGCAGCACCTCCCCAGATTGGCTGAGGGGGCGGAGCAGCGACTGGGATGGCTCGGAAGAGTGGGGTAATTGGCCGGACACAATTGGGGAGAAAAAAAGGGGGGGATCCCAAAAAAATAAAAAAATAAACACCGGCTAAATGCTGGTATACTTCGGCTGTGGCTGGTAAACTAATCTGCTCTACACGCCCCTCAGACAGGTGACCCAGATCATCATTCGGAGGTGCCCCGCTCTAAAAATGAAGCCAGCTGTGTGAAATAGTGAAGGTTGCTTGGGGAAATTAGGGAAATAGTGAATTTTCAGAGTTTCCTCAGTGCTGCAGCCAGCGGACAGACGAATTAGTTTCCCGCCCGGGCTGGTGTGTGCACGGTAAATGTGGTCAGGCATTTAGAATGGCCTGTCTAATGATAACTGTTGAGCCTCCCTAATCCTGGGTTGATCTAACGACGTAATGCGCTTGAGCCTGCCTGGGTATAAGGAAAAGTATGGGCAGGCATAAAGGGGGCAGACACCGTGATGGGATGTTAACAGACTTTGAGCACATGGTGTCATCCCATCACACACATCCAAAACACTCCTCGAGCATGGATAACACCTAATACGTTACGGCCCTGACGTTTCACACACAGATACCAGTTCACTCGTTGGAAACGCATCCCTTTCGTGGCAGACACACTGCGTTGTGATGGCGGTATCAGGTTTACTCATTCGCGTGCGCGTTAGCTGAAACAAACACCACTTCCCCTCGTTCAATGATATTAATTTTAGCAAGCCAATGTCGGGGCAAAACCGTTATGTCGTATGCATGCGGTATCGATAACCCCGTCTAGTCAAGTTTAATCCCGGTGCGGTGAGCAGCGGTACCCTCACCCCGGACCTTTGCGTGCCGTTTGAGTTTGATCCTTCCCGGATTAAGTTTGATCCCTCCATAAGTCAGCTTGTTTAAAAAAAAAAATATGGGGGGGGGGGGGGTTTGCATTTAGGCGAGACGGTGGGAACCTGGCTGAGGTTCGGAGCTCGTTCGTGTCCCCCCCGGGGCCCAGGTAACCACCTCGACCATGGTATTTATAGTGCACACATTACCAGGTGTACAAAGTAAACATGGTCGACACCGCCGTCACCCTCACTCAGCCCAGAGAGAGAGAAACTAACCTTTTCCCTATCTACTTGGCACTTTTTTACATACATACATACATACATACATACATACATACATACATACATACATACATACATACATATATATATATATATATATATATATATAAGGAATGGAATATTTTATATATATATATACACACACACACACACACACATATATATATATATATATATACATATATATACATACATACACACACACACACACACACATATGAGGAGTGGATTATATATATATATATATATATATAAATAACAGTACAATCAGATTAGATTTAAGTAGAGCTTCTAAATTAAGATTGATAAAGTGCTAAAGATGTTGACAAAGTAGATTAGTTTGTGTCAGTGACCTTTTCCTCGCTCATTAGAGACAGTTACACTGAATCCTGCTTACTTCTTTTCCCTTCCATTAACATTCATGAGGTCTGATTAACACGTTGTATTGCATTTCAATCGGGCTGTGATCAGTACATATTCACACACTGCCCCTAAATATATATTTCAATACGCCTAACGTAGCCGCCAAGACACATCTCTCGTTGTGCTAACGAGTACTAATGAGCTAAAGTAACGGTTTTCTTCAACAAATACACACATCCTAAACATGTCTCCACACCACGGACATCTGGTTTAGGTCAGGTTGAAGCAAAACGCCACTCACGCTGGATGAAACTGAGTGAAAAGGACACAGAGGGAGGAACAGGAAGTAAGTTACCTGGATGGCTGTGTGACGTCATTGTTGACAGATTGGCCCTGTTCGTATCCACGCTGGACAGTTTGGCTGCAGAGGATGAGAGAGCCCGGCTTGGTGTATCTCGCGTACTGGCAGGACAGGAGTGTGCGTCGTCCCCGTTTGTCGTTTGTGTGTGTAGCCGATTTACTGTCTGGTGCTTGAGAGATGGCTATCCTGCCAAAATGTGCAGCTCTTCGTACGAGTGTGTGTGTTTGTTTACACACACACTTTGACAGCAGTTCAGAGCGGGGCCCTCCCAAGAATGCCCCAAGGTCTCGGGGTTGGTAACAGGAAACAGACGTTCAGCAACAGCCAATCCCCATTAGTTTTTGGATTTGGGTAATCCAATGAGAGGGCCACCTCGCTGTGGAGCAACAGCACCAGCCTATCAGAGAGAGGAGGAGAAGACTGCGTGAGCACCACTCTTCATTAAGCGGACAGCTATTAAAGAAATGTAAAGTGAACTGTTAGCAAGTGCTCACGGCATCCCAGACGCAGAGCAGAAATTGTTGTGTGACATGATATCTTGACCGGACGATTAACATCGACATTATAAAATAAAATGCTTTTGCAGCGGTTCAACGCAGCTTAAGTTCGCCTGTCCGAATCCCAGCAAACCGACAATTCAGAACATCTTGCTCGCATGTCTGTCGGTGGTGGTTCTGTGAAATTCCACCTCAATACCAAGTGATAAAATACAACAGGGACACTAAGAGAGGACAGTTGTGGGGTGCAGATAAAAAAAAAGTTTTACACATTTTCTTACTAATGATGCTTAAGGGTTTTTTGATTTGCCCCCCCCACCTTTTTCTCCCCAGTTGTACCCGGACAATTACCCCACTCTTCTGAGCCGTCCCGGTCTCTGCTCCGCCCCCTTTGCCGATCCGGGGAGGGCTGCAGACTACCACATGCCTCCTCCGATACATGTGGAGTCGCCAGCCACTTCTTTTCACCTGACAGTGAGGAGTTTCACCAGGGTGCCGCTATTCCCCCCAGTTCCCCCTCCTCTGACCGACCAGAGGAGGCGCTAGTGCAGCGACCAGGGCACATACCCACATCCGGCTTCCCACCCGCAGACAAGGCCAATTGTATCTGCAGGGATGCCTGACCAAGCCGGAGGTAACACGGGGATTCGAACCGGCGAGCCCCATCTTGGTAGGCAACAGAATAGGCCGCCGCGCTACCCCGATGCCCATGACACATAAGTTAATGAAAATAATGTTCAACATCTTAAAACAGCGTATATCGTATATATCAGCGTATGAGACCAAATGTCAGTTTATGAGTGAGTGAGTGAGTGAGTTAGAAACCAGGTTCACGAGGTACTTGACATTTAAAAAGGTGTTAGGAAAACGCAAATATCCCTGACTAACTGACTGACTGAGTGAGTGAGTGATCATGTTTGACACGATTGGCCCGCTGGATCAGGTGAACAACAACGTCACTGAAGTTACTCGACTGGTCGGCTGAGCGTCGAGAGGCACGAGGCAAAGCGCACAGTTAAAGCACCCCAAATAACCATCACTCTGACAAAACTCTCACTTGGCGAATCCGCCAAAGGATTGCGCGGCTTTTGCGGCCACTAAACCTGCACAAATAACACAAAAAGAAACCCGTGTCATTCTCAAAACACTCGCAAAGGGTGAAATGCACCCCTGACTGCCCTGCCAAGCGAATAGCGTCTCGGTGCTCCGGTGCTATTTGCACGTATTTATATTAGGTAACATGCATACATTTGGCGTGAAATTGGCTCCTTTCTACGCAAATGAGCCTCAATGCAAAACGCCAACGCTAATAGCCACACGCAGTTGAAAGTGAAAATTATTGGCGTCTTCAGAGAGCTGGTGCTAACTGACACCCAGACTTTCCAGTGATCATGGCAGCAGTGATTGCAGTCAGGCGAAGGCCTCGCCATGCCAGGCGTGCTCGTGAGCGGGTATTTTGCAAGAGAATATCACTTGTTGTAACTGAAACCAAAACCACGTTGCCAGGTCCAACAACTCTTGCTATACTCGATCACATCAAGGAAGGCATTGAGCCCGTCTACTGTGTTCTTGGTGCAAAGCCATCATTTATATTTAGGTAACAGATAATTAAATAGGCATACTTACAATTAAACTGAGTTCTCTTTCAAATCAAATGTCCCAAGATATGAGTGGAAAGTATTGCTCTTGGACGCAGCTTAACCATGTCAAGCGATATGCTGCTCCAGTACACTTCAACAACAAATATTACCGGGACCAATACAGCAAACTGCAGATGAACATTTAATATCCAGGAATTCACATTACAGACACTATCACTGACTATCCTTGTAACAAATTGGTCACAATTTCGAACACTGACCAAACATGGTCCAGCCAATACTAGGTTTTCGACCTAGTCTTGTTTACCAACATTTTGCAGAGGTTTTTGTGTTTTTCGTCCAACCAAAAAACCTGGGTGGATATAGCCCACACAAGCAACATCTAGACCATTACATCCACATATAGTTCACTTAAAACTGTGGGTGGCCACTTTCACAGGTATCTCACTGTGCCTTAATTATCAGTCATTTTAATGGTAGTAATCAAATTAAACAACTCCACGGGGGTATTTCAAACAGCACAATTCACCTTTAGCCAATCACAGTGAAATAGGATTACATTATTATAGAGGGTGTCCATAATTTGTTTGATAAATGACAGCTATTCCTTCCCGGGAATATCCTGCTACCAAGGCAACAGAGGCCCATTAGGAAAAACACTTAAGGGGGTATTTCGTGATGGCTGTTAGGTGTTATCTGGCATGCTTTGTAACCCTTCTTGTTGAAACACCCACAAGGATCCTATAAGTGAAACACAGGTATGCTAATCCAGTATAATCAAATAGGCATCCAGCACATTCAGAACTGAATGACCCACAGCGTCGGCTTCATGGGGTTTTTTCTATAGCAAAATGGACATGAGATTTCTTTCCCTGTTAATAATCTCCGGTTTCCCCCCCACCATCAAAAAGACATGCATATTTGTGTTGATTCTCTGTGCCCCTGACCGAGGCATGGCAAGACGAACTGGAGTTGGTCCCTGGGTGCTGCACAGCGGCTGCCCACTGCTCCTACCTACACAGCTAGGATGGCTTAAATGCAGAGAAAGAATTGCCCCACGGGGATTAATAAAGTAGTAATAATAAATTAGATTAAAAAAATAAATAAAATTTGGTTATGTAGTAGATTGCAAATTTAACCTAAACTCGGTTTACCCAAGTTTCTATTTGCAGAACAGATTTCATGCATGCTTTAAAAAATCTTTGGGATGTAAATTCTGAGTGAACATGCACTCGAATGAAAAGTCTTAACTAGTGCATTACGGAAATACAAATTTTTTGTTGGCATTGGCAGGTGCTTGGTTTATGATGATCACCATCTAGTGCCGATAGTCAATTTGGGCTGAAATTTACAACAAAAAAAAGATAAATATAAACAAGAATGAAGCATTTTTCTACCCACAATCATTGGAAAAAATCAGTGTGGGCCAGTCCCTTTGCAGTTTGAGTCAGGGTTAAACTTCTGACGCTTCTTTCACATCAGCATCACAACAGCCTCATCAAAATGCCACATTTAAAAGAGCAGGGAGCCTCCAACGGCCTGCTCTCGCCTTTGACAGAAACAGTCAATGATTGTTCTTTTCTTTGTAGCCTAAATTCCTCAGGCCTGAACCCTGGGTGTCAGATTTAATCACTGCTTGGGTCCAAATTATCAAGTACACTATACCACCACAAATTGAAGGGGTAAAATTGCCTGAGGGTAAGGTGGGAGTGGTGTGTGTGTGTGAGTAGTGTTGAGCCGGGGTGGGGGTCAGAATAAGGATGGGCGTTGGGTAGGGGAGGGAGAAAGAGGGGAGAAGGGGGGTGGGGGTCGCGTCTGAAGACAGAGGGCCAGACAGTGCAGCCGCGGGACAAATTGCCAAAAAGTCGGTCACTGCACACCCTCACTTGCGTATTGTGATGGAAAGGGGTACGTGTGTGACCTGGAGAGCGGCTCACACTCCAGGGGGCTCCATGCAACACTATTCTCTCGGGGCATCCAATCCATCTGTGTATGTGTGTGTATGTGTGTGTGCCCCAAACTCATTGTCCCTCTATTCAGGGTGAAATATGTGGGGAGACAGGCCCTGTGGCCTATGGTTAAAATTATAATTGTAAAAACAAAAAAAAAACAAAAAAAAACAACAACCTCCAAACAGATGTACGGGGAGAAACATACGACATTTCAGATAAAAACGCACACGTTTAAATCTCCATTTCACGTTACAGAACTTGCAATAAAAGTGGCAAGAGTCTCGCGCTGAAGGGTGCCACAGCCTCAACAACCCCCTACGCCTCCATTCACAAAAAAAAAAGAGAGAGAGGCTTGACGCATGCAGAGAATTACCACCGCCCATCCCGACCCATTCACATGCATACTCTCTCTTATGCAAGCCGACCTGTACACACAGCTACGATTTACACATTTCGAGGGAAAACGTGCGCATTAAGTCCACTCGCGGCTGCATGTTCGCATTAAAAGCGAACGGCCGACGGCGTTTCTAAAAATAGCTCTCGAACAATCGGCGTTTTCGGACTGTGCATAATAAACATCGGCGTCCATTCTCCCTCCTACTGCCTACACAGTTCACTTCCAAACCCGGCTGGAAGAGGGAAACGGTGTCGTCAAAATGACACTTAAAGAGTATAAAAGATACGGATAAGCGATGTTTATTCGGAGAAGGTGTGTGTATGTGTGTGTATGTGTGGGGAGAGGGAAGGAGGGAGAGAGAGAGGGGGGGGGGAGCTCAACTGGAAACTTCAGCCCGGACATTGTTTTGCTGAATCCTCTCGCCTGTCCTGTAACCGCGTCCCCTCGCCTCCTATCAACGTTTCTTTTGACCAAAAGAAAGAACAAAAAAAAAGAAGAAAGAAAGAAAGAAAGAAAGACGACCCCCAGATAAACCCACTCCTGCTCACCTAGACGGACCGAAAGCCGGCCAGCTGTTCCCGCATCCGTCCGGCAATTTATTTCTTTTCCATAAGTGGGGTTTTTGTTTTTTTTGTTTGTTTGTTTTTTTGTTTTTTTTTTAGCGGGGCGAGGATTTCATCTTCTGACAGATTCCGCCATACTGGATTTCTGCTCCGGAGTCACGTGTGGCGCCCCTGCATTCATCAGAGGCGGGGTTTGCTGGAGGAGACGGTCCCCGGCCGCCGACGCTCTGCACCGCGATACGTGCTCGTCCGAGTGTCCTACCCCCCCGCCGCCGCCGCTTCTTCATTCATATCCCCGCTTTTAGATAACGCAAGTCAAAAGTGAAAAGTTTAAAGGGCGTGTCCGGCGTCGCAGGCCCACACGGCAGAAGGTCCCAGGCTCCTCGTCGTCTGCGCTAATGTGGAGGGAGGCACGGTCCTCATGGATGTCGGCGACGCCGCGATTAGTGGCACCCAGTTCGAAAAGCTTTCCTCTCCTTTTTTTCTTTTTTTTTTCCTGTACCTTCGCGCTGATTGGTTTAAGAGTGGCACGAGAGAAAATAAAAAAGGGGTTAATCCACCTTTTTTTATCACCAAAAAAAAGGGGGGGCAAGCGGTTCCCTCCCCGTGCAGCTATTTACCGTGCGAGATCCGAAGTTCCGGTAACAACGTCTGTATCTAAACGATTCCCAGGAGGGCTCGCTGACTGCGAATCGTAAATAGATAAAATAGAAAATAGATGAAACGGATGTGTTTATCCCCCCCACCACCACCACCCCGGCTGCCTGCTCTCATTTAACACGCTGATATTTTCATTACTTTGTGTTTTCTTTGATTTTGCATCTCAGTCACGCTGCCAAGTTTACCTGACTTGATCACAGCACATTTCACTGTAACAAAATATGCTGTGCAGCTGAAGACTGGACGAACAGGAAGTCAAAGGACTTGGGTTCAACAGCCTACTCTCACTTGCTCCAATAAAACCAAGGATGTGTTGTGTGTGTGCATATATATATATATATATATATATATATATAGAGAGAGAGAGAGAGAGAGAGAGAGAGAGAGAGAGAGAGAGAGAGAAAGAGAAAGAGTGTTGGGTTATACCAGGCCCCTGACCCCTTAGGCCTACCGGGCACAGGCCTACTAGGCTCAATGGGTCAGGGTGGCTGCTAAACCAGAGCCCGTGTGTGTGTGAGTGAGTGTGTGTGTTTGGGGGGAGGGGGGGTTGGCATCTATCATCCATCACTACCAGTTTTGTCAAAAGACATTGGTTGTTATCTGGTCCCTGGATTTATGCCGCTAACGGGATTTGATGCAAGTCACATTTATCAATTGGGGTCGTTCCTCTTTTAGAGTACAAGGGAGCTCTGTTGGGACGGTCGTATCCATGGCAACAGAGGATTATAATTTCTCTGGATGAGCTATGGAGCATCAGTTACGTAACGCGGTCGGTCTTGGAGGCATCTCTGATGTTGTTGAGCTTGAGTAAGCTCTTTAGGGCTAAAACCCCAGAGATATACTGGATTGTGGATCTGCGCTGACTGTAGTTGCTTTACATGAACAAAAACATAAGCTATCTATTTGTAAGGCCAGTGGGTTGTCATTGTAATCTCTTTGTTTACATGGCACTCTGCATAGCAAAGCTGCTGTGAAGAATTTAAAGAGGAATGTCCCTCTGTGCAAGAATTTATACACATTTCTTCCAGAGTCAGTCAGTCTAGTCAATATTTGGGAATGGAGCTGCAATGGCATAAACCCAGGTATGAACCTTTCCATAGAAACATTGATCGGTAGACCGATTATAATGGATCTGATAACAGATGGGAGTATAATAGTGTGTTGTCCAGCCTACGTCATCCGTGTCCTCAGAGGACTCCTATTTGGGTCATCACCGTCACCGTAACCATCTCTCCTAACCCAGTTTAAGAAATGCTATCATGACTATAAATCTACATTTTTGTAATCTCGGCCTCCAACGGGGGAGTCATACTCAGTTCACCAACATCGCCTGGGCGTAGTAACTAGACATAGGAAGTAAAAAAAATTTCCAACTTTGAGCGACGTTAACTCTTTCAGGGATTCATAAGCATCAGTGTCATTCGAGATTATAATCACTCGTCTGTAGGGCCTGCCCCCCCCCGCCCCGCCATCTCCACCATGGAATAGTTCAAACTCCAGTCCCCATTTGAACTTTAGCGTTTAGCTTTGCATTACATAAGCTAAGTGCATGACTGGTGGAGAGGGGCCCACGTATGATGGGTCTAGGAGGTGAAGGGGGCGCGGGCAACTGGTAGGATACTGTTCAGTCAGCTGCTGCTGGCTGCTGTACAGCGTGGAGGAGGCACTGCTCTTTGTGACCGAAAGGAAGGGATTGACTCTGCACTGTCCAGGGTGCAGAAGTGGAGTTTGCACATTGCCGTCTGCACTGCCCGTCCCAATGTTTCTGACAGCCAAGATAAAAATGTCAATTTTTTTTTATTTCCCCCTTTTTGTCTCCCCAATTGTATCCAGCCAATTACCCCACTCTTCCGAGCCGTCCCGGTCGCTGCTCCACCCCCTCTGCCTATGCGGGGAGGGCTGCGGACTACCACATGCCTCCTCCCATACATTTGGAGTCGCCAGCCGCTTCTTTCCACCTGACAGTGAGGAGTTTCGCCAGGGGGACGTAGTGCGTGGGAGGATCACGCTATTCCCCCCCCCCCCCAGTTCCCCCTCCCCCCCCCGAACAGGCGCCCCGACCGACCAGAGGAGACGCTAGTGCAGCGACCGGGGCACATACCCACATCCGGCTTCCCACCAGCAGACTTAGCCAGCTGTTCTCTGTAGGGACGCCCGACCAATCCGGAGGTAACACGGGGATTCAAACCTGTGATCCCTGTGTTGGTAGGCAACGGAATAGACCGCTACGCTACCCAGACGCCTTAAAAATGTAAACGTGCGTGTGCGTGTGCGTGTGTGTGTGTCTGGATAGCCCTGTGATGTGATAGGAGGGTAGACCGGCTCAGAGGGTCAGCAGCAGCACATTTGAAATTCACTGAACATTACTTAATGGTCAGCAAAACACTGATTTTGTTGCTTTAGCTGTTTTGCATTACGGGCTGTATGACTACGTTACTATTCCACCTGGTCAATTTATTTGCGCTCAGTGCCCAGTATGAACTACTATAAGTCTTTGTAAGTCTTTTTTTGGGGGGGGGGACTTAAAAGCAAAAAATAAGTGCATATTGAGGAGGAATTTTCCTCAAACACAACATTTCAGTGGCTACCGGCAGCGAGAGGAACAGCAAACAAACTAGCAAACCATCAGGCGAGCTTGTAGCATGCTCAAACTACCACTCTTGTACCACACTAGACGCATCACACACGGCCTGTGGACCAGACCACTTACAATGCACACACAACTGGCTGTTAGTGGTTTCAGAGAGGAAGTTATCGTCTCACCCAACATGGTCCCACATGAGTCACACGCAGCATGCAGACAAAGCACACAGACCTCAATGTCATAAAGACGTTTGCTGTGCCAGCGGGAATATTTGCTTCGAAACTTCCTGCAGGATATCTCACATGTTTGAGATTGCACACAGCAGGCTTTCCCCGAAACACAAAGTTGTCTGCTGTGAAAAAATTACCGTAAATACGCCAAATAAATCAGTGGCACAGTCTTGCTCCGAACCCTAAAATAAAATTATTCTTGCACAAGGGGGGGGGGGGATGTTACGCTCACGCATGAGGATGCAGTAATTTCATTTGTTAACAATGCGTTTCACTTTTTTTTTTGGTCATTTTCTTTGTCATTTCTGTCTTACATGTGGACTTCTCTGTCATATTTAAAATCAGTGAAACCTGTTTGCGGAAAATTAGTATGACTAAAACGGCATTTAAAAAAAAGAAGAAGCAGAGAATGTTGGATTACAAGACTGGACACAAGACTAATGGACTTGTTAAGATGGAAGTTTCTGCAGGGGCTGTATTTATAATAGATTCCATATTGGGCATATTTGAGAATGAGACATGAA
Source organism: Lampris incognitus (assembly GCF_029633865.1). NCBI lineage: Eukaryota > Metazoa > Chordata > Actinopteri > Lampriformes > Lampridae > Lampris > Lampris incognitus. The sequence goes on from NC_079231.1 coordinate 13,129,464, forward strand.
GTGTTCCCTTCATGCCATGAAACAGAGATGTTTAGGAACACTGAGAAAGAAAAGAGAGCTAAAAGACCCATAAAGAGTTCTTGTTAAAAAGAAGCAGATTTGAGACTTCTTACAGCAGAGCCAGTTAGTCTAAAACTTTCCATCAAAGAGTCACTGAGCTGCATGGAGTAATTACCTTTCACACAGCAACAGCTTCCAGGCCTTATTAGTGATAGTGTTTGTGCGTCGCGTGGGTGTGTGAGTGGGCGTGTGTGTTTGTGTGCATGCGTTGGTGTGTGCAGGTTTGTGTGTGTGTGTGTGTGTGTGTGTGTGATGTGATGTGAGCACGCGTACGTACGTGCATGTGAACATGCGGGCACTGGGTGCACGCACAACATGGGCAGGTTGAGTTGTGTGTTTACTCATGTGTTTTTATAAAGTGCACTGTGTGTGTGTGGGGTGGGGTGGGGTGGGGTGGGGTGGGTGGGGTTGGGGGGTTGTCTGTGTGCCTGTGGAATAACGGCACCCCAGGGTTGCCCTGATTGGCTGACATAATCCATTTTACCAGTAGTGATAATTCCTTCTGTCCTCAGTGTCTGCTGACAAAGGCCCACCCAGTGTGCTGTCACACAGTGTCTGTGTGCGCTGAAAAAATAGAGCGAGCATTACAGATACAAAATAAAACCCCAAAACAAACAAACAAACAAACAACCCGTGGAAAAACAACAACAATAAAGCAACACTGCTTTGAAATGTTCATTTTAAGCACTCAGGCCTCCATTTCCAACAGTCTATATAGATGCAGATATATAGACCAAAGATGAACACACGCATTAGAGGGATGGAAAACTTGAGGTCATAAAGTTAGGGAGGTAAGAGACACGGTCAAACATCGAAGTATTAAAACACTGATCTGATATCAGTGGGTGTGCTGGTGGACCAACTGACCAAAAATGCAGACGGCGTACTTAGGGCATGGGGCTGAAATGGATTTATGGCCTCGCTACCTCCCATCCTTCCTGTCAACATAGGATGTGCGCTAACTAATATGGCAAAATCTTAAAAGAATGAGACTATGGAGGGTGATTCAGCTCAAGCAGCTCAGCAGAAAGAGTTTGTTTAATGACCAGCAAATGCAACAGTCCAACATAGTAATAGATTGATAAAATAAAAAAGGGGATAAGCTCACACCATAACCAATGGGGCTCCATGTTGTCTAATTTTCCAGTGCAAAAGTGTGTGGTGCTCCTGCAGCGTAACACATAACCAAGTGGAAGGATTGTAAATCTCTCAGCCGTTGCAGATTTTAAAACTTTTAAATAATGTGTGCCCTGACGTTTCCAGGTTTTACCGCGTCATGAGGTGGTTGCGTTTTTCCAGAGTGGGGGTGAAATGGAGGGCCAATGGCAGGCAGTAAAATCCACTTGGGCATGCAGTCAACACACCATGCCAGCTGCATACAGCACTAAGGAACTTAAAATCCTCAACCAGAGAGTCTAAAGTAGACAAATTATGTCAAGTGGTCATAAAATCCCTCTGGCTGGCGAACCTCACAAATGGAGAGACTGAGAAAGAGGGAAGCTCTGTTGAAAGGGGAGTACCGCTTGACTTAAAACGTTTTTGTGGCCTTGTGAAGTGCTGCAAACATTTTTTTTTTAACATAGCAGTCTATCCACCAAAGCTGGAAACCCAGAAAGGCAGACACTGATTTTGTTGGAGAAAACTGATGGTGCCAGATGACAGATTAACCCTGTTCTTTATCTCGCCGATGTTGTTAGCGCTCCAGTTGACCGTGTCCCGGGAATGCCTTGCTCAAAGACACTTCAGCACGGTAAATGCTTGATGTGGCAGGGGATTCATCTGTTTTGCAGTGATGGCGTTTTTATCATTTCAAAGGGGAGTGGGCAGTCTCCCCACCTTCGCAGTGGCGTAGGGCACAGAGCAAGATGGGCTGTCAGGTCTCGTGTAAAACATATTAACACACAAATTAGTTATTAATAGATTAATCGATGACTGTATCAATTAGCAGGAATAAAAGCCGTGTATAATTCCGGTACTGTTCTGCCATCTAGAGGAAAAGGGGATCAACGTGGCAAGTTGACGAAAGGCGTATGATTACGTCATCTTAATGCGCCCCGACCGTTCTCACATGTCAAGAAAAATATGGGGACGCTGTATTTGGTGTTGACTGGAGTCTAGCACTCTAATCGACGGAGCAGTTTGTGATTTTACGACCCAAACTGACATTTTGATCGTACTAAAGATTGTTAGCGTACATAACTTAGTTACGTTTTGTCTGAATTTTATTTTCCCTCGTTTTCCGCAATACTAAAGTATTATTAGCTCGCAGGCTAAGCTAACGGTATGGATAACAGTGAGGAAAACACTGTGGAGCTCCACGGAGACGAAGAGATCATCGAAGTTATTGATCTAAACGCAACGGAGCCGGGACCTGGTAGGCATTTGACAGCTGTCAGTTAGTTAGGGTTGTTAGAGTCATTATAGTTTTGCTTAAGGACATTTGTCACCACAGTCTTTTTTACCTACATCCATACACTCGCACATGGGCACAGATATTGTTACATACTACATACACACGTACATGACATTCAGCGGAACATGGGTTCACAGATAGGGACAAAGACTTTGAGTGGGGTATTTTATTTTAAAGCTGCTGGTTGATACAACACTTGCTGACAATCTAACCTGAAACACAACCTTTGCCAACATCTGACTTATCTGACTTTTGGTTGCTGGTAGGACACTTTAGCTATTACTCCAAGAAACCATTCCCAGTTCCAGAAGAAAGAGGATATTGGCTTAGTGTCATTGTAAGAGGTGATTTAGTGGATTTCACCAAAGTTGATGTAAAGAGGATCGAGTCCCACCTAAACGTTAAGGGGTTAAAGTTCCAGAACCAGGGGTTTGATTCCCACCAAAAATGAACTGGGTAGGTGTCCCAGGGGCGGCCAGATCACTAACCCCAAACGAGCAAGACATCTACCTACTGAGAACGTCTGCTTGGTCAGATGTTTTCATTTTGTCTGTCAAGTCAATTTTATTTGTATAGCCCAATATCACAAATTAAAAATTTGCCTCATTGGGCTTTACAGCAACACAACATCCTGTCCTTAGACCATCGCATTGGATAAGAAACAACTCCCTCAAAAAACACTTTAACAGGGAGAAAAATTTGGAAGAAACCTCAGGGAGCACAACAGAGGCCGGATCTCTCTCCCAAGATGGACAACGTGCAGTGGATGCTATGTTTACACAATGTTCTAAATACAACATTGAAAGAGGATAACAGAATTATAATGGAATTATAAAATATATGAAGAATATGACGAGGAGGATGCCAAGCAGTGTCCAGACACCACCGTAACAGCCCAGTTCGTCTGTTTTCTTCTTTTATCACTACTTTCTTTTTATCTGTGCACTTTCACTTCATGGAAAGCACATTGCACTACATTTTAACACATGAAATGTGCTTTACAAACAAAGTTTAATTGATTGATTGATTAGTTGGTTCCCAGTCCAAAAGTATCAAAACAAGGATTAGAGACCCAGTTTCTACTTTGGATGTTAACTTTTCCATTAACAAAAAAGGTCAGCCATATCTTGTTTTTCTTGACCATCAGACGATTTGGCTGATGACTTAGAGGATGTAGACTTTGAAGATGCTGGAAATGGAGATGACTACAACGAAGGATGGGAAACTGAAGACGAGATGGAGGCTGAGGCGGAGCAAGATGACAGCGAGCTCACCTTCTCCAAACACACTGGTACTCATCCCAGTTTTAAATCTCTTAACTTTCATAGCCACTACATAATATTAAACTCAAGTTGATACTTCGGCTGTCAGATAAATGTTTATAATTTCACTGATGTAATGTATTTTCCATTTCATTAGGCTGTGTGTTTTGTGTAAGCTTGGATCCAGCGACAAATAGCTTAGCTGTGACAGGGGGAGAGGATGACAAAGCTTATGTGTGGAGGGTGAGCGATGGAGAAGTCCTGTTTGAGTGCACTGGTGAGTCACAAAGGCAGGCTAAAAATCAAATTACAGTTCTTAGCGTGAGATAGAAATGATGCAGAAGTAGCACTGAAATGAATAGCACAATGAATTCTCTCTGACAAGAGCCTGTTCCTTCCTGTCTACAGGACACAAAGACTCGGTGACGTGTGTCTTGTTCAGCCATGACTCTTCCATGGTGGCATCTGGTGACATGAGTGGCCTGATAAAGGTGTGGAAAGTTGAGACCAAGGAGGAGATCTGGTCTTTTGAAGTGGGGGACCTGGAGGTAAGACAAAGTGTGTATGCATGTTGTGTGTTTGTTTACATGTTTGCCTGTGTTAACTGTTAGCTTTTTTGTTGTGCCAGTATTGTTGGGTGATGTTAGCCTAGATAGATATTATTGTTAGATACCTCAATTCAATGACAACTCCAAAAAGATCTAATACATTTGCTTGTCTTTAAAGTTCCCTTCCATGCCTAGTCACAAATTCGTAACGTGCCTTCCATTTGGGGGAGGATCATGTGGCACCATGAGCGCATATATTTTCAACATTGGTTCCCCTTATGGGAATCAGACCCGTACCCTGAACACTGTAGTTGCCGTTCTCCATTCACTGAGCCACACTGCATTGGTGTCTGCTCTCCTTCCTCCTCAGTGGTTGGAGTGGCATCCTTGCGCTCCGGTACTGCTTGCAGGAACAGACGATGGTAATATGTGGATGTGGAAGATTCCGAGTGGAGAGTGTAAAACCTTCCAGAGTCCCGCATGCCAAGCGACCAGCGGAAAAGTGCTCCCTGATGGTAAGAAACCGAGAATTTAGAGCGCCTTGCAGAAAAACCTAAAAGTGTAATTTGTTTAGCACTGTTCATAACAGTGTTAGAAAATACTTTCCAATGGTAAAAAAAAAATCCCTTACACAGTAAAAAAAATGGGGAGGAAAATAGAGAAAGTAGAATAATAATGAAGCATTAAAAAGAACAGACCTGAATTGAAACCAAGGTTATGGAAGCATAAAACAGACAATTTCAACAGGAATAAAATTGTTGAAAGATTAGGAAAAGTTTGTTTGGGAAAATAAAGTCTGCAAAAGTGCCGTTGTATTACTTTACAGCTCAGACTAAGCAGAAGGGTTTCTGTTGTTTGTGTGTATTCAGGTAAGAGGGCGGTGGTGGGCTACGAGGACGGCACGGTACGGCTGTGGGACCTTAAGCAGTCCAATGCCATTCATGTCATCAAAGGTGAGTCTCGCCTCTCTCATCTGCCATGCTTAATGCCGTTACATTTCATGTTTCCAACAGGTGTCACATAACGTACTGTGTGGTAAACAGAGGCTATGTTCAGACTACCTTAAATTTGACACAATCTGATTTTTTTCTCCCATCAAATTTACAGAATTTTTTTTTTTTAAGGAACTCAGAATTCCATAAAAACATAGATACACGGCTTTTTTTTAAATTCTGTTTTTGGCCACTTACTTATATGTGGTCCTGGATTAAATACATATTCCTTATGCAGCCATGTGAGCCAAGCCTGAATGGTGAAATTGAGAGTAGTGTAGATTTTTTGTCGTTTCCCAAGACAAACATTGCTGTCGTCATCACTCTGCGTTGGCGGGCTTATTAGACAGGTCAATGGCTTGACCAGACCAGACCGGAAAAAATAATGGAGGTCAATGGAAAGACCATGAAGTCACTGATTTGATTATTTTGGAAGATATTTCTATTCAAACTAAGCTTGAGGGCACATATTGATTTTCGACTAGTGTTAAAAGAAAAAATGTGAAATGGCTGACCTGAGGATCAAGGTTTGCAGCGTGAGTCTACTGTCTCTCCCCCCGACAGGTCAGGATGGACACCAGGGGGCGCTGACCTGCCTAGCATGCAACAAGGATGGATCTCTGGTGCTGACCGGCTCAGTGGATGGTTTGACCAAACTTATCAACACTGCAACCGGCAAGGTGGGCACTGCAGGGTGGCACAGAAGTGGTTTGCCAGAAGAGGGAAAATAAACTTATGATTAGTCGTAATTTATTTAGTGTGTCTTCACTTATGTCAGCAAAGTTTGTGTGTACCTCCCATTGAAAGGTTGTTGGAGTATTTTCTGTGGAGGGGGACAAAGCCAAAGGCTCAAAAGACGAGGAAGAATCCAACTCCGTGGAATCTGTGGGATTCTGTAATGTGTAAGTGCACACTCAACATTACTCCTGTTTGTTAGAATTAGCCACAGCCCCACAGCACCTGGACATTAACTTAAACCTTTTGGTGAGGTTGTGTCGATTTACACATTAACAGCTAAAGGGGAGCCAACATGTTGAAGTTGTTACTAATTTATCTGAAAAGGAGAAATGCTATGTGTACAAAAGTGTACAAAACGTTTGTAACTGTGCAAGGAATTGGTAACAGCTGCTCCTCATTAAACAGTCTGATCAGGTGAATGCAGGTGGGAGCTGCAATTCCTTATTGTTTTAGCGTAGAAAATGAACTTCATTGTGCTCACTGGAAATTTGCATTTGATTTCATTGCTGTACAATGAAATGCAAGACAAGAAACAATAAATGCAAAGTCAATCACCACGTGACACAGCCAGTAACTTGAAGCCCCCAGTATGTATTTATAAAAAAAAAGAGCAAGAACTACAAATCCTGGTGGAGAATTTCCAGAGGTTCAGGGTAAAAATTCAATAATGCAATGGCATATGAGATAACACACCACTTGGAACGCATGTTTTGTTGTTCTGTGTTGCAAAGTTGGATCAATTCATGGTGCTAAAAGTTCTTTATTTGGGGAGGGGGGTGTCGATGCTATGAACACAGACAAAAAAAGATGGCAGTAGTTGGTGAGAGCTGACTGTTTATCCACTCAATGGGGGCAGGAGCATCCATACTTTTTTTTTTTGCATGTGCAACCTGTCTGTGGGCAAAAGCGCTATATAAAATGCAACTTGATTGATTGATTGATTGATTGATTGAAATAGTACTTTGACCTGTAAGCATTTGGGGCTGGACACCTAAAGCAGAGTTAAATCAGCAGAGGCATAATTCTTAACAGATTTAGTAGAGGAAATGTGGGTATTATAATTTTTTTAAATTTTTTTTTTTACAGAAATTAGATTTCATTCGGGACGGACATCGTACATTGTAATGAGGCCATTTATTTCAGTTATTCGCTCAAAAAAAAATGTTTAAGTGTGTAGTTACTCTCACGAAAGCACTGGGATGGTCTGTATACCTCTTGTCTCCCTAGGTACCATAATCCCTTGTGTCTCTTGTCCTCATCAGCTTGCCTCTAATTGCTGTGGCTTATCTGGATGGCACACTAGCCATATATGACCTCTCCACACAAGTCCTAAGGCATAAATGCCAACACGAGGTAACAACTATAGCAGAGTCTTACAAAGAATCTGACAGTGTACAGTCTTGGAATGCTGTGTTTTCAACAACAACAAAATGAAATGAAAGTAAATAACATCAAATTTCTTGCACTCTACAAAAACACTTAGAAAGAAGTCCAGCTTGGGTACTGATTCTTACAGCCTTGGAATTGCTGGGCACATTTCAAGAACAAAATAAATTAAAATAAAAATACTAAAAGTTTTTGCTTCTGGCCATCCGGGTCGCGTTGCGGTCTATTCTGTTGCCTACCAACACAGTGATCGCCGGTTCGAGTCCCAGTGTTACCTCCAACTTGGTCAGGCGTCCCTACAGGCACAATTGGCCGTGTCTGCAGGTGGGAAGCCGGATGTGGGTGTGTCCTGGTCGCTGCACTAGCGCCCCCTCTGGTCGGTCGGGGGGCCTGTTTGGGGGGGGAGCTGGGGGTAATAGTGTGATCCTCCCATGCGCTACGTCCCCCTGGTGAAACTCCTCACTGTCAGGTGAAAAGCGGCTGGCGACTCCACATGTATTGGAGGAGGCATGTGGTCGTCTGCAGCCCTCGCCGGATCGGCAAAGGGGGTGGAGCAGCGACTGGGAAGGCTTGGAAGAGTGGGGTAATTGGCGGGGTACAATTGGGGGGGGGGGGATAAAAAAAAAAAATTTTTGCACTCTACAAAAACTTGTATTTGAAGTCCTGATTGTGCACCTGATTTTGCACTCTCCAAACGGATCACTTTAAGGCCTAGGGAAAAATCGGCACTTGGTGCCACCAGCTTGTGCTAGTTGGAATCGTGAGCATTGAATGGCTCTACGCACAATGAGGGTAAAGAACACTGATCTCAGACCTGCTGTTTTCCTATAGTGCGTTCACGTTTTAACCAACAGATGTCACTGTTGAGCTTTCCAACATTTTATCTACGTACATTTCCAACCGACTGCCCCACTGTAACTGTAGTTAAAAAAAACTTTTAAAATAAATAAATTCTCTGATGCTTAGGCCCAGCAAGCCACTGAGCTTGTAATACACTGGTGGAAATATTTGTGTGTGTGGTGTGTCTTCCCTTTGGGTAGCTGTACATACATGTGCGCACATGTAGTGTGTATGTAGGTACATGCCTTTGCCTTTTTGACCCGAGGCTGTGAGTGTGTGTCTTTGTGTCTGTCTGTCTGTCTGTCTGTCTCTCAGTCTCGCTGCCTGTCAATCACTCTCTCTGTCTCTCTCTCGCTCCACCTCTCTTCTCCATCCAGGCTGGCATCGTCCACCTGCAGTGGGAGGAAACTTCCTCGGTGGTGGCCACCTGCAGCTTAGATGGAGCATTGCGCCTTTGGGACGCTCGCGCGGGCAACATGGTGTCCGAGTACCGCGGCCATACCTCCGAGATCCTGGACTTCACCCTCAACAAGTAGGCCTCACACCCATGATGGATGCCTGCAGGGGATTATAATAATATACTTTATCTAGGTGGTGAAACGAATCCCGATCTAATCGGTTCAGACCACAGGGTCAGCTGCTGAACAACAAACAGCCGCAGAGTTGGCAGGGTTTCGTAGTCCTGTATGTGTTCATGGCCACATAGTTTTGAGGCATTAGGATAGGGATTGAGGGATTCTTGTGCTATTCCCTCAGATATTTTTCACTCTCATGACATTAAAGCTTTAGCAGAAAATTGTGTTGAAAGTTGTGTCAAACAAAACCCTCTCGGCAATCTGGATCTCTTTCATCTCACCCTTGGCCATTCTTGCCTGTTCTTCCTACACAGAGAAGCATCACTGGCTGTTACCGCCTCCGGAGACAACCAGGCGAAGGTCTTCTGCCTCCAAAGACCCGACCGGTAAGGAGACGGCAACGAGGAGAGGAAAGACTGGAGGACGAGAGAGGAATCGTGAAGCAGAGGCGCAGGACAGACTTTACATGTCCCAGTTTTATGGGCGCCACAACCACAATAATCACACCTTCCTGTTCATACTGCCTCTGGAAAGGACATTTTCCATCTCCTGCTTTTTTAGTTAGTTTTTTTTTTTTTTTCCCAATGACCTTGCCTTCCAGTCTAACCTGCCTGTTTAGGAGTGTAGCAGGTGGTGGACAAAAGATCCTTCATTATCTTTTCTGTTTCTTAACAAAGCAGGTGTGTTTGATTATTAAAATTATTATTATTTTGCTTGGTGGTTTGCCATTAGCAGGCTGTTCAAAGAACGTTGAATCAGTTCATCTGGACACAATGTTTGAGAGAAATGTTTCATCACTCATCTAGGTGACCTCTTCAGTCTCAACTGACTGCAGGTGTCCCCACCCTTATAAACAATACAGTTGCATATCGACCAAAGTCAACGATCAGTTTCATATGCAAATTGCCATGACCATTGACAAGAGTTTCAACGGCCATGTGCACTATTCACAGAGGATTTGGGAACGTTTGCAATCACGGCATTGTAAGATGGCGACAGGTGTACTCTTAGCCCCCCAGTTCAGGAATGGCTGGTCCCTCTTCACATGGCCTCTGACTCCCCGTTCAAACCAGCGTTCCTCCCTATCAAGGATGTGCACATCCTCAGCCTTGAAAGAGTGGCCAGTGGCCTGTAGATGGTGTGGACTGCAGAGTCCTGGCCTGCCGTGTTGGCTCTTCTGTGTTGTGCCGTCCTCTTGGCCGGTGTATTAGCGGCCTCTTAGCAGGCTATTGTTTCTGGTCGTGCTCTGTTGGCCTCACAGACATGCAAGCAAAATCCAGCACACCTTTAGTGTGTGTGGGGGGGGGGTGTATGCATGTATGTATGTGTGTGTGTGGGGGGGGTGTGCGTGTGTGTGAGCGTGCATGCTCATCTTGGCTCTGTAGGTGGAAGGAACAGGGCCCCACCCTTTTACTTTAAGTGTTCTCTTGTGCAGGAATCTTAAAGAGGGTATATATTCATAGACTGAGTTATCGTAACACCCTTTGCGGTTTCCTCAGAAATCCCCTATTTGATATTTCAGGTCTTTTTTTTTTTGAAGGTCAGGGTTAGATGGCTTATAATGGGGATGTGTGGTTTTCCGGCTCTCGAGTGGACGACGCTGTCCGAAATTACAACTTAGATGTAAACTCAAATGAAAATGCGGCATGTGGATTAATGTCCTTTCCTCCTGGGATCTATTAAAATTTATTTTTGACGTAAAGGCTGTTTTCGGTCAATCCCGACCGCTCTCTCAGTTTCTGAGAAATGGACTCTTACTCATGCTACTTCTGTTTACGCTCTGTCGTTTTAGAGATGCGATAAAAGAAATACTCACGAAGCGATGCTCTTATCCTTTGGGACGTGAGTGGTCATTTAGTTGCTCATGGGATGACTTGGGAGGCTGGGACAGAGACCAGGTCCAATACAGCATGTTTGATATTCCCATGTGGCTTCTTTACTTGTTTAGACTGCATCTTTTGATGAATTGTCTTGTTTTATGTTATCTGCAGTTGAGGCAGAGATGAGTAAAGCTAGTTGCTCCTTAAAAACAGAGAGGACAGGACCATCTGGGAAAGGTATTCCATCCACAAACACCGAGTATGAGTGGCTCAATGTCAAATGTCAGTGACTAGTTATGCACAGTCATAATGTAGACACGAAACGCTGAACATGGAGAGCTAAATGCGGTTTTGAAGGTTTTTTCTTTTGTTTTTTTTTTGTTTTTTGGCATTTTCTGCTTTATTTTAACAGTGGCAGTAGAGAGACAGGAAAGAGAGAGAGAGGGGATGACGTGCAACAAAGGGCCCCGGCCGGATTCGAACCCAGGCCGCTGTGGCAAGGACCCAGCCTTATGTGGTGTGCGCTCCACCAGGTGAGCCACCGGGGCGCCCCCTGGAGGGTTTTTTGCTTTTACGTTGAAATACAGGTGGGATCCACTCAACTTAGGTGACATCATCTCAGTGCCAATTTAAGATGATATTCCTCACTGATACTTCAGTTTAACGTTCGAAGTTATTTAATCATAGCCTAGCCTTTCACTAGCCGTGTTTCTATTTGGATAATGATTTTGATCAAGTTTGCTAAATCAATGATGGATTAACTTTATCTTTTCGGATCTGAAATGAAGAGGTGCACACCACAAAAAAAAAAATGTTTTTCCCATCCCAAAAGGCCACTTATTCTCACTTCACTACAAGCCCAGAAAAAGGCACAAATCCCACATTTCCTGTCAGAATCTAAAAATGTAGAGTGGGCTTCTCCGTTTCGACGTCATTGTTTATGTGCTCACCACTTAGATGCCCAAGTTACTCACCATGCGAACCACAAATCTGTCACACAGCCACCAACACAGACGAATGAGAGTGTAACTCATGTCTGTGTTTGTCATACATTGGACAGACCATTTGTACAGGTTGTCTCCCCGACTTCTACCCAAAGTATACTGGGATTGTCTCCGGTCCCCCCTTACTCCTGAAAAGAAGCAAGCGCCTCAAGACATTGGATGGATTTTTTTTTAAATTTTTTTTGAGATACTTTATTGATCTCTGTAGGGAAATTGCTCTGCATTTAACCGTCCTAACTGTGTAGTTAGGGGCGGTGGGCAGCCGCCGTGCAGGCGCAGCACCCGGGGACCAACTCGAATCCGTCTTGCCATGCCCCAGACAGGAGTATTAACCCTAACATGCGTGCCTTTTTTGATGGTGGGGGAAACCGAAACACCCGGAGAAAACCCACCGCAGACACGGGGAGAACATGCAAACGCCACACAGGACAACCTGGGATGACCCCCAAAGTTGGACAACCCCAGGGTTTGAACCAAGGACCTTCTTGCTGTGAGGCGACAGCACTAACCACTGTGGATGGATACAGTTAACCTATGCCAACCTTTCTTATGGCCAGTTGTTTTTTTTAGGCTATATAAAATGCAACTTGATTGATTGATTGATTGATTGATTGATTGATTGACTAGACGAGTACACCTCTTGATCCTGAGACTAAACGGACTTTCAACTCTAAAAAACAGGGTGTTTATTTAGCAGAGAAATCATCCTACTTAGCTAGAAAGTGGCTTTCTGATAATAGAGACAACCCTGGCTGGCAATTGCTACCTATGAGACGGCATAAGTGGATGTTTTCGTCCTTCTTCAATTCGACAAACATGGCGTTTTACGGCCCTGGCCCACTTTTTCCACAATCAGGAAACACATTAGCAGACGAGCCACCAAGGACTGGATCCTGTTGCTATGCCAATGCCTTTAATAAGCGCTCTCTGCCAGAAGAGGTGCAAGTGCAACACTGCGCTTATGTGGTGCGACTGTGTCAGTGACTGCTCACACAACCAGAGGGGGTCTGTGAGTGTAAAAGAATGAGGGCTTGTAAATGGAAACGCTCGCAGCGGCGTTGCTTTTTATAGGCTTGCTAAGCGTGTGCTTTTAAGCCTCCGCGGTGCAAAAACAACAACAAAACAAGCTGAAATCCTTGTTGTTTGTGAATATTTCAAAGTCTAGCATAGACATATAGATGGTGCTTCAGTTTGGTAACCCCAATCCTGGTCAATCAATCAATCAGTCAATCAAATCAAACTATATATCCCACGTTATGTGTATTAAAATGCAATGTGTTTCACATTAAGTTGAAAGTGCTCAGATAAAAAGAAGGTAATGAAAAAAGGAGGCCTGGTGTAGACCATATGTGGCCAAGCCAAAGGTGTGGGTCACAAAGCACAACCATCTTGAACGATGTCCTTACAATGTCAGCGCGATCCCGCCAACAGGAATGATTGATTTACATCCATCGCTAACGAAGACTGACACTGCAGTAGACCAGATACTTCTGATGTCGTGCAATACAAGGGTTCGTTTGTTTCATCTGCACCTAAGACACTAGGTGTTTTTGCAGTCGTTGATAAAAAAAAAAAATTTGTAATCCATCTGTGTGAGCTCTGTTAACTTCCATGTCCCTATTGTCATCTGCTCAGCCTCTCCCCACGGGCCAAAACAGAATAACAACCGACGGTCAGTGTCCTGTGCTCGAGTGCTTCTTCCGTGCAGCTGGATTGTGTGTGCGTGTGTGCTGTGTGTGTGTTTATGTGTGCACTACTTGTGTATGTGCACATGCACGTTCCATTATTCACACAAGAAGGAAGACAAAGAAACAAAAATGTGTATAGGCTCTGCCTCTATAAGACTGTTAGACACTATGAGAACACTGCACATGTAAAAAGCTGATTATCAATATATTTCTATCAAAACTATACATAATATAAAACAAAGGGCAAAAAAAAACAAACTTCTCAGATCATCTCTTGGTACAGCCTACTACTCAAACTCGTACCATATATTTTGTTGTGTGTCGTTATGCATTAAGTTGCATGTAAATTTGCGGTCATCGAAAGGGCAATATTTTAATACTCGATTATGCATGATCTTAAACTTCGCACAAACTAGGTTTACTGTGACAGTAAATGGGTCTTTCTCTGCGAGAGGCAGCTGCACCAGACTGATCCTACGCTGCCTGTTTTTCTCAGCATGACTGTTTGCAGCCATCTTGGAGCTTGACCAGGAAAATTAACACCTGTGATGTTGAGCTGCTTGGCGCCAGCAGTTTGATTTTTTCATCCATCTGTCATCGGATAGGCTTTGTTTTTGGCCTCGAAGGTCTGTTGAGGACAAAAGCTTTGAAGGGGCCACTTTATCATCGCCTCGGGGCAAGCACACCCTGCAGACTCATCTCCATTAATCTCCCCTTTAACCAGAGCGAACAGCGTGGTGAGGGTAGGTGCTGTGGTAAATCTGTTTGGCAGACAGACGGGTGCTGCGGCAGTGCCAACAGAGGAGGGGCCAAGCCACTAATGTGGCTATTAAAAACCCATCTGTTTTCTTGATTACAATTCATTTTACAAGAGTACACATTTGGAGAGATAATAACCACAACTGCTTCCAAGAGTCACACTTTCTAGAGGGAAATCCTATTTTACATTTGCAAATAGTTTGCATGTATTGTCAAGGGTACCTTAACCTAATTTAAAGACGGGATCCAACGATTTTATTTCAATAAATTTTATTTTGTGGAATATCAATGTAATTTTTTCCCCTCAGGTTTAGAAGCATAATTTGAATTGTTATAATTGTTTTAGTGCACCATCTCTGAACACGGCTGATTCTCAGGAGTGCTGAGTTCAAAAGACTCTTTATTAATGGCTAGCTAGCGAGCTAGCTTACATGGTGTTGCTAGGGCAACCATTTGAAAACAGGCCAACTGATGATGACAGCTGATTGTCCAATCAAATCAGGATATTAGATGATGTAATTTATTCCCAGAAGCACATCGTTTTTCTGAAATGATGTAATTATCTTGACAAAGGAGAACTCCTCGTGGGTCTTTAGTAACATTTTCACAACAGCAGCAGTTCGGAAATTTTGGGTAATTTTACATGAACATACCCTCTGTTAAAAAAATACGAGATTGGAAAACATGATTTAATTTGGACTGGGTCTCTGTTTTTAAAGGCGCTATGTGTAATATTTTGGCTTTCCTGAAATATATGACTTGTAAATACCAGTAGGGCTGATATTGGTAATCTGCAATGGGTTGGCGATCTGTCCAGGGGGTCTTCCTGCCTTCTGCCCAGTGCAGGCTGGGATAGATGTACAGATCAATGATTGGATGTTAGTAAAATGGTAAATGGACTGCATTTACACAGAGCTTTTCTAGTCTACCGACCACTGAAAGCACTTTACAGTGCCTGCCTCACATTCACACACTGATGGTGGAGGCTGCCATGCAAGGCGCCAACCTGCTCATCAGGAGCAGTTAACGAGCGGTTCGGTGTCTTGTTCAAGGACACGTTGACACGCTCTCTGCAGGGGCTGGGGATCGAACCAGCAACCTTCCGATCACTAGACGAGCTGCTCTACCTCCTGAGCCATGCAGCCCCCAATAGTAATAATACTAACTGAAACAAAGCAAACAACTCAAGTAGCTGACAGCAAATATGTGGAAAATCCGCTGCATTTCTGTTTGAATTTTTGCCTCGCATGCTTTGTTCATCACGTCACTGAATGAAGAAGCTGGGACTGAGGTCCAGTTTCTCATAGATGACACCAAAAAGTGATAGTAATATGATTTGGCATCATAGGGGTCATAGATTTATTGTAATCTATCCCCCGTCATTTCAGGAAGATATGTTGGGAGGACTCCTTTGTAGTTTCTAGACACAGGAGGACAATTATGTCCAGATAGTGTTTTTCCAGACAGTGGGGGAGCTGGAACGTTTTGTTTAACGCCATTATCTAACTGGAACCAGTCCATCTCCTCTGGTCTGAGCTTCATCCAAACTATCCGTGGAGGAGTGTTCTGTGTTTGGCTTGCGCCACAGCCTTGCCACTGTTCCTCTGTTCAAGGGTACATTTACAGATGTGCCATGTTTGACAGCTCTTGTGATTTAACATCAACACAGTGTTATCGTATGTATTTGTTTGGGGGTAGACATGACACAAAAACTAATATTGCAAATATCTGTAGAAGAAAATTATGACCCACTTGGAATAGAGAAGAGATGGGTGGGTTTACAATTTATCTACTATCCAAATAGCGTCGGGGAAAATGACAATCACAGAGTAATCATGGCAGATCTGGCACCTGGACTCTTTCTTATGTTACTTAAATGTTCTTGCACTGATGTTTTTCTTGGCGGCACAGTAGTGCAGTGGTTAGCGCAGTCGCCTCACAGCAAAAAGGTCCTGGGTTCGAGGCCCGCGGTAGTCCAACCTTGGGGGTCGTCCTCCGTGTGGAGTTTGCATATTCTCCCCGTGTCTGCGTGGGTTTCCTCCCAAAGACATGCAGGTCAGGTGAATCAGCCGTACTAAATTGTCCCTAGGTGCGAGTGTGTGTGTGTGTGTGTCAGCCCTGTGATGGCCTGGCAGCCTGTCCAGGGTGTCTCCCCGCCTGCCGCCTAGTGACTGCTGGGATAGGCTCCAGCATCCCCATGACCCTGAGAACAGTTTGGATAACGGATGATTTTATCTAACAAAAAAACCAAAAACACAACATTTATGCAATTCTTGCGCTGAAAGCATCCCCAGACAAAGAATTTACAAGTAGTTTCAAACACAGATGTATTTTGGAGCAGAAAGCTGCAGTGATGAAGACTTTATATACTAATTCAAAACAGGGCAGGGAGGAAAAAAAACTTCACTTCATGCAGCGTACGCACCGCCCACACCATCAATCAGCCGAGCCATTTGTCTGGCAGGAGATTTTGATCCCCTGACCTTGTTAAAACGAGAGACAAATCCATCAGTGGTGAGACGTACCCTTAATTTGACTTGTTATGACTTAAGATTTAGCTTAGTTTTATCTGTTTGAAGAAGTTTCTTGGAACAGGCGACAAATATCGTTATTAGTACCAAGAAGATTATGTTGATCAGACAAGCTGTAAAACCGAAACCATCTCATCTCCTCACATTTGCAGATGTTTTTATATTTGTTTCCGGGGGAAAAAACGAGATTTCAAGGCTTAATACCGGAATAATGGCTCGACACGGCTATGTGTTAAAGCGTGGAGAAGATCCCTTGGCACTGTGAAACCCAAGCCGTCTTTCCCTTTCATTCGGGGATCTGACGGTGCAGCCAGGCTGAATATACCTTGTCAGCATCTGGGGGCCATCATAAAACCAGGGCAGAGGCCTCACATGCCCAAAACCACATGCCAGGCCTACTGACGTTCCCATGAAAATTCTCTCATCACTCTCTTGCATCCATGGCGAAAGTATCCCGTCTATATGTGGGCACGGCAATGCAGACCCAAACAAATACAACAGGATATGTAAAAGGGGAACTAAGGGTCCATGGGGCAACGCACAAAAGTGGATGTGGAGCAAATTCGATAAAGCGGGTCATGCGTCATCGGGTGCCGCTCTCCCCTGTCTCGTGGACCCGGACGTGTCTATCGCAAGAGATCACCCTCCTCGCCCCCACCGTTTCCACTGTGACCGGCAAATTCCCTCCAGCAAACGGAAATCTACAACTCCTGCCATCACTCCCCACCCCCCCCCCTCCTCCTCTAGTGTACTTCCCCTTTAAGATAGTATCTGTCCTCTCTCTCCTCCTCTCTCTGTCCGTCTGTCTCTCTCCCCTCCTCTCTCTCTCTCACCTGCTGTGTACTGAAGTTCTATGGGAGGATCTTCCCAGATCGGAGGATTTAACATGCCTGGCTCAAGGCTGAAGTCATAAGGAGGCTGATTAGGAATAGCGCTTTCAGCGAACTTCTTCCGCCCGTCAAATGATAGGTGACTGGCTTTGGGATTCGCTCATTCCAAACAGGTAACACAGCCGTACCATCTTCATTGCATCTCGTTTACAGAAGTCTGCAAAAGTGCAGCCTGCACTTGGAAGTGTATTCTAATTTAGGAGAACTATCTAGAACTATACTTAATTGTGAAAGACAATTTTGTTTCATAAAATCACCGGCGCCTTTAATGGGTGCCTCGGAGCCCGGGACTGTGCTGGAGAGATGATGCCAAAAACAAGTCCAATATACAAAATGTTTAACCGAGCACGCATAGCGTTTTAATTATGGAGAGAAACCGTGCACAATTGAGAGGGAACATTTTGGAAAAGCACTCCCATCCGCTTACTTCAGTGGTTTTAAAAAAGTATTTGGAACAAGATGGATGTGAAACTGAAGAGGTTGTGGTTCACAGAAAACAGAATAAATAGGGTTACTGGAGAATGTCTAAACAAATAGGGGCAGTGCACTCACTGCTGCAACAACAACATTCTTCTTACTCCGTGACATTATGTCCCGGACATCTCTTTAAAACCAAGTGGACGCAGCCCTTGCCGTACCGTGAACTTGCCCCGTTTGCACAACTTGAGCTTATTGATTTGTGCATAATGCAGTCTTATATAAATGACGACAAGGGGAATGAAAATAAATGATGGGGGAGACAACAAGTCTGCACTGACCTGATCGCACCCGGTCTCTGTTAGAGCCTGACTGGGTGCCATAAGGCAACATACGCACTGTAGTGTGTCAAGGGGTCATGCATAAATTAGGTTGTGTGTGCACACAGATATACTCCATACACAACGCATACAAACAAGTAAGGGCCGTTCACTGTGTTTTTGGCACTTACTAACGGGATTTTCTTCTTTTCATTTGCTGGAGTTTGCACACCGGCAAATATACATCAAACGTCAGTTATTAGATTTGAATAAATGACAAAACATCCACACCTGTTAAGCGGAGCATCGTGGGGCTTTTGTAATGCCGGCACCAGAGGCGAGGTGGTTCACGTGTAAGATTACAACAAAAAGCACACAGGAAATGTTGGATGTCTGTAGACATTTTCTCTGTTGTCACAAAGATATTTGTTTCGTGTAACGGTGCAATATTATCTTGAGGATTTTTGCAACTTCCTATGACCCAAGCCAGCTGTGGCCTCGGTATCTGAAACTAAAGCAGATTGATTCCAGATAGAACAAGTAACTCAAGACTAATGCCTTATGAATCATTAAATGGCCGCGGCCTCGTTTCCATTATTGTGTTATTCCTAATGTGTCGTTTAAAAAACGGGGTCGAATTTCCTCTATGATCCATCAGCTTTTGATATGAAATGTAGCAGTTTTCATTTCCAAATCATTATGTCCTCTTTTTTTCTACTGCCCGTCTCTCTATCACACACTTTCAGTTCGTAATGTTGCACATTTCATCGTGTCTATTTCAAATGAGAGATGCAGCATCAGACTTCTTTGTTTTGCAAGAAAGAATTGTGTGTGTGTGTGTGTGTGTGTGTGTGTGTTCTCCAAGTGTTGACGCCCTTCACTCCTCCACTAGTAAGATCTTGTCCTTTTAGGTCTTCTTCTCATTTCTTACATTCCCTCCTATTCATCCCAAGCTGGTGGGTTTCCATCCCCCGGAGTTCAGAGGTCTCCATATTAACTTCCTCCAAGGTGTCCTACTCCCTCTACCATTTCATCTTATACATCTGTAGGTAGTCTGTAGGTACAGTATCCAGTGCTATATTCGAGTCCCAGTCAGCTTTCCTATGGATGAACAGGGCCTCCTGCTGGCTTGCTGTGAGATAGACTCTCTCCTCGTCCCACTGGATTTGATGAAAAGCTGAGGGTCTACTCCGTCTTAAGTTTTTTTGTTTTTGGATTTGGCACAGCCTGCGCTTTGTCCAGCTGCGCCTTGAAGCCACCCAGAGCTGTCTGCTGACAGCCACATTGGCAGCTCCACTTATCCCTACCTCCTGAACTTTCTCCATCCTGTATCCACCAGTTTAGAGCTTGAAAAAAGGCTTCATGTAGAGAGCAGCACTCTTTTTCAGTCTTTCCAGCGGCTGTAATGGCCAACTTAAGTATCTCGAGTCTATCATTCAACTCTTGCTCCACAATCGTTCTTCCAACCTGGAGCTCATCAACAACTTCTTGAATGAGGCTTCCTTCCTTTGCGCTGTCAACCAGGACAGCTTATCCACCTCGATATCCATTAAAAATGCGACAAAGTGGGTGTCCGGGTAGCATAGCAGGCTATTCCATTGCCTACCAACACGGGGATCGCCTGTTCGAATCCCCGTGTTACCTCCGGCTTGGTCGGGCGTCCCTACAGACACAATTGGCCGATGTCTTTGGTGGGAAGCCCGATGTGGGTATGTGCCCTGGTCGCTGCACTAGTGCCACGTCGGGGCGTCCGTTTGGGGGAGCGAAAAATGCATAAGTTACTAGAGGGTGAATGTAGATCTTTGCGACAAGGGGGAATTCTTGTGCGAAATGTAGTTCTTCATTCAAACATGACCACTTTTGTCCACAGCGGTGTGCAAATTTCAACAAAAAAACGGAAAACTCCTTGCAGCAGCTTTAAGCTTTCTTACCATCTTGAAAAGGTGATGTAGTGTTTGTTTTCTTTTTATGTCTGGCAAAAAAAAAAAATTCATTCACTCAGTTTGGCTGCCTTGAATTTGTTGTTCTTCGTGAGTTTTTTCAACTTTTCGCTTTCTGCTCCACCTTGTTGTGGTCTAGTCGATTTGGGCGTAGGTCCCATTCACCACTAGTTTGTGTTGGTTGAGCTCACCTCTCAACTCCTCATGATGGCCATAGTCACTCTTGAGCTTGTCAGTCTTTTGAAATCCTTCCGTCTATGATGAAGTTCCACCTTGAGTATCCTAAACATTCTTCTGATCCTTAGCTGCCATGCTCTTTATTTCCACAATGCTCTGTTGCAGTTCAACTCCTTGCTGTAATCGTGACTCTTGTTATTAACATGACCATAGACACTGATGAGGTCAGGGTCTAAAGTCACTTAAGTCATCCTAGACTCTTTAAGTAATGATCAATGGTTTTGTTCATTTGTTCATTCATTGACCATACCCACTTAATCCAATTTATTGTTCCCAGAAGGCACTGGGCAGAAAGCAGGGAAACAGGTCACCAGTTCATCACAGTTGTCCCCACACACATCATCCATATATATGGGAAATTTAGAGTCTCGCCCAATGACTGCTGGGATAGGCTCCAGCATCCCCATGATCCTGAGAGCAGGATAAGTGGTTTGGATAATTGATGGATGAATGGATGGAAGTTAATCTGTCTTGGTACTACTGATGGAAACTGGAATACCAAGAGGAGAGCAATACAAACACAGGGAAAATATTGTATGCAGGGGCGTCCAAGTAGTGTAGCGGTCTATTCTGTTGCCTACCAACACTGGGATTGCCAGTTCGAATCCCCGTGTTACTTCCGGCTTGGTCAGGCGTCCCTACAGACACAATTGGCCGTGACTGCAGGTGGGAAGCTGGATGTGGGTATGTGTCCTGGTCGCCGCACTAGCACCCCCTCTGGTCGGTTGGGGTGCCTTTTTTTGGGGGGGGGACTGGGGGAAATAGCGTGATCTTCCCACGTGCTACGTCCCCCTGGCGAAACTGCTCACTGTCAGGCGAAAAGAAGTGGCTGGCAACTCCACATGTATCGGAGTAGGCATGTGGTGGTCTGCAGCCCTCCCCGGCTTGGCAGAGGGGGTGGAGCAGTGACTGGGATGGCTCAGAAGAGAGAGGTAATTGGCCTGATACAATTGGGGAGAAAAAAATACTGTACGCAAATGCCACAAAAAAAGGCCAGGTGACATTGCTAACCGCTAAGCCGACTTGATCAAAGCTTTGCTACGTTGAGTACATTAAAGGTCATATGTGGAATGTTTTGGCTTTCCTGAAGCATAACATGTCTAATGAATATCAACTGGGGTTGCTAAATGGTATTGATTGAAACAGAGTATATGACTTTTTAAGAGTTTAGATTACATTAGATCACATTTAGATGTGACCAAGAATAGTTAAATAATTTATAAATAGTGGTCAAACCCTTTTTGATGTGCCTCCACACAGGAGACCTGCACCTTAATGGGAGTGGATTCTGGCTCCAAGGACGAGAGGGGGGGGCAATTTCACCAAGGATGGACCACAACGAATCCCAAACGCTTCTCTTCGGAGAGAACCTCATCTATGCCATCACCGTGCCACTGTCCACCGCCATCATCTTGGCCAACCTGTTCATCATCCTGGGCATCGTCTGGAACCGCCAGCTCCACAACACACCAAACTACTTCTTCCTGAGTCTGTTGGTGGCAGATATGTGCACAGGTGTCACGCTCCCCTTCATACCATGGATGGGTCTAAACCGGAACTTAAGTTTCGGCTCCTGCCTGGTGGCCCACATTTTCCCAAACTTCCTCTTCCTGGCCTTCCTCTTCAACCTGGTCATGGTGCACTATGAGCGCTACATGTGCATTGTTAGCCCTCTCCATTACAGTAGCTTCTGGGTGCACCGCAGTTTTCCTCTAGCTTTGCTAGTGGTGTGGGCACCACCATTACTCTACGCATGCTTGCCTGCATTCGGATGGAATAACTGGGCAGGGCGTGATTGGAATGGCTGCTGTACAGATGGACAAAGAAATTCATTGCAAGTAGAGTGTTTGACAAATGGTACCCTTTGCTGCTCCTACCAGCGTGTTTTCCCCAACGCCTTCATCTACTTGGAGGTGTACGGACTGGTTTTGCCAGCTATCCTTGTCATTGCAGCCATGACAGGTCGAGTCCTTTGGATCACCAGAGGCCAAATGAAGGACATTTGTCGCCTCCACCGCTCTGTGGAGAGGGGAGGTCAGGCTTCAGACCGGGAGCAGAGGCTTAATCTGCGGTATACGCGCTGTGTGGCTGCAGTGTCACTAACATTCCTTGCATGTTGGGTGCCCTACATCATTTACATGCATGTCTGTGTAGCATTCCTGCTGAGCGAGACTAAATGGAGTTCTACCACTCACATAGTGCTGTCTTGCACAGGTATTGGAAGTATGTCAGTTGTGCCACTGGTGCTTGGGCTAGCCAACAGGCAGTACACAGAACCAGCGTGGAAAGTCCTTCAGAAACTCAGAGACAGGTGGAGACGAAGGATGAAGGAATCAGAGGAAATTGCGCTCTGACGAATAAAAATGACTTTCTATACTTAAGACGATCAATGTGCAGCTGTTAATGCAGCCAGTGACATGGATAGACTATAGATGTTTGCTGCAACGACGAATGATGATGTTTTTCGTGTAAGGCAACTTGGAAGTCAGCTCCACCACAGGTCCCTTTGGCACTGTCTCTATGGGAATGTGAATTTGGCCTAATAAAAGGTCTACTTAGCGCTTTGAGTGGCTGTTGCAGCTAGAAAAGTGCTATATAAATGCAATCAATCCATCCAGCCATACTGTCAAAACAAACTCAATGCAACCCAATGCTGAGGTTCACGATTGAAACCCTGGTGTTCCCTCCAGCTCAGCCAGGTATTGCAGGAAGCACAATTGGCAATGCTCCTGAGTGGGAAGCCAGTTGGTTTAATGTGTCCCACCATTGCAACTAGCAACTCCTACAAGTGGTGGGATGCCTGTAGCTGCAGGCGGAAGCAGCATTTATGAAGGATGTGCAGTTTTGAACGTTTACATTTTGGCAAACAACGACTGACCAATGTGTCTGTAGTTAGAACTGCAACATACAGAGAGATGCACGATTTTTTAAAATGGTTTCATATTAATTCAAAAATAGCCTCATTAAAAAGAAACAAGCCATCTGGGTAAAACTTACATATAAATAAACTCTGGCCAACTTCCAAAGATCCTCTGGTTACGTTTTAGGTTCTTTTTACTGAACTTTCCAGGAGTGATTGAATTTCTTTTTTCTTTTGGACTGAAATGATGTGAATGTTAACTTGAAAAATTGTCACCATGCTTCTGTGTACTACCTGTTCAGCCATAGGTTTGATGAAACATTAAATGAAGGTTTGATCAAATCAGCCATGTATCTCCCATGTAAAACTGTATTACACTGAAGTGTAGTCATTCCAATAATCAGTACAGTTCTTATCTAGAGTGACAAATTAGTTGCTTTTATGTTTGAACCAGTCATCAACCTTTCATCATGCTGTTATCCGCTTCCGGTGTGGGAAGATGGCGACGTGAATTCACGTTCGCAGCGGCCTCGCCCAGTACTGGTGTGGGAAGACGGCAGTGTGAATTCCCATTTGCGGCGGCCTCACCCAGTACCGTCAATGCAGTGTCTTTGTCCACGTCTGCATCTAAGTTTTTGTCTTTGTTTATTGGCTGGGAGAACTGGCGCTGGATCGGCTGTGAGAGCTTGGTCTGCTGCGCTGTGGGCCCAGGGACCATGGTCTTGCCTGGAGCTGCACCAGAGCAGGTAACATCGAGAGCGGTCTGACAGGACGCGGAAGCGGGGCAGGCTAAGCTAACTGCTAGCCCATGCAGACCGGCAGTTCCGGCAGTCATCCTGGCTGGCATTTGTTTCCTTGGACAGTGATTTTTTTTTTCCTTTGGTTTAGTTTGGATATATGTGTTAGTTTGAATACGTGTGTTATTGTAGTCCTTGAATGTGTTTTTGTCTGTATGTTGTACTGCTGTGGGCTGGGGAAACGGCATTTCGTTTCATTTCATGTGCACAAATACATGAGGTGAAATGACAGTGTTCCTGATTCCTGATTCCTATTTTTGGTCAAATTATCTCACTGCAGGGCGTCTGAGTAAGCGTAGCAGTTTATTCCATTGCCAACCAACACAGGGATCATTGGTTTGAATCCCCCATGTTACCCTCTCGCTGGTTCGAATCTTCGTGTTACCTCCGGCTTGGTCGGGTGTCCCTACAGACACAATTGGCCATGTCTGCGGGTGGGAAGCCGGATGTGGGCATATGTCCTGGTCGCTGCCCTAGCGCCTCCTCTGGTTGGTCGGGGTGCCTGTTCAGGGGGGAGGGGAAACTGGGGGGAATAGCGTGATCCTCCCACGCACGACATCCCCCTGGCAAAACTCCTCACTGTCAGGTGAAAAGAAGCGGCTGGCGACTCCACATGTATCGGAGGAGGCACGTGGTAGTCTGCAGCCCTCCTCTAATCGGCAGAGGGGGTGGAGCAGTGACCGGGACGGCTCGGAAAATAGGGTAATTGGCCGGATACAATATGGGAGAAAAGGGGGGGAGGGTAAGAAAAGTTATCTCAGTACTCTTGGGTACATTTGTTCTGGTTTCCATGAATTTCACTTTTTCAGCCATTTCTGAGAAGCGAGTTTGAAAGTAAGGGAGCTCATTTCTTGTGAAAAGATGCAATGTCCTGTTTTGGGACTATTTCTCAAAAGCGTATCTGGATCAAGCAAAGCCATTATTCCACAGCGCTGAGAGACGATATAACCATTTGTTTCCTCTGGATAGAAAAATCAAAATCAAAATAAATATACAACTCCTCGCATTGTGCTTTAAAATGGATGAGAGGGGTTTGGAGAGCTCTAAATTGCTGTGTGTACATAAGTTGAACCTGCTGAAAATTCCTCCTTCCGTCATCCCCGGCCTGCAATGTTTACACCTTCCTTCATAACCAGTGTTTATCTCCACGCTGGTATGTGAGCCGAGGGGAGGAACAGGGGATGCATTCACCCTATTCGATCATCTAGAGAGCAGTGGCTCTCAATGTGGGGTCTGGGGACCCACAGGGGGTACTTCAAGGCCTACGAGGTGGTCCGCAGGTAAACGAGGGATAATTTAATTTCATAGGCACTGTATAGCCAGAAGACATGCAGTGACTTGCAGGGGGGGGGGGGGGTTCAGCCCTTAAACATGGAAGAGAACAAATCTTTTTATAAAAACTATCAAAATTAGGTTAAAGAGTGACTCTAGGTTTCAAATGGATGTACAAACTAATGCTAAATCGACAGCTACAAAGACTTCGGATTAGGGTTGTGTTTTTTTTGGGGGGGGGTCCATTATCAGAATATTTTCCCTGCAGATCTCCCACTGATCTGAAGGAGATGGCAAGCCTACATGATCCTACATCAAAATAGTAGACAAGAGGGGTGGGAAACTGCACACAGAGCCAATAAATTTATTTCATGCACTACAGTAGATTATATAACTTCCCCACTAAAAAAGGGATCATGGCTGACTGCATGTTTAAAGGGAAAATTCAACAAGTCTGCAGACATGTTCAGTCATGTGTGGATAAGGTGTTAAACTGTTATATGAAATAACCCTTTTACCATTGTTGTGCTTTTTTTTCTTAACCATAGTTGTGCTCCTTTCTCATCAATCTCTCAATGTTGTTTTTGCTGTAAAAAAACAGTGGAGTAAAACCATCGATTTTTAAACTGTCGTTTGGCAATGATGTTACCTACCTGCATTGTTGTGGATACACATACGAAGGCACTGGGACCTATTGTATACCTACTCGTGTTAATCAAGTCACGCCAGCATCTGATTTTCTCTTAGCAGAGGAGATCTGGAGATGAGAGCCAGAGGGTTTCAATAAACAAGGTCTTTGCTACGTGACATTATGAGAGACAGATTATCATCACTGAGCCAGAGTTAGAGGCTCTGTGCGTGTGTGTGAAAATGCACATGCAAAAACACGTGCATTTTCATTATCTGCACTGGCTAACTGCGGGGGGGGGGGCTACCGTGTTGTGTACTGGAAATGCAATGAAATTTCCCTAGAATCTCACGTCATGATATAATAAAGCAGAACGGTGGACAAAAGGGTCATATTTAACGTCGGAGGAACTTCCAGTGTCAACAGTGATGCTGATTTACAGTGTGCGCCTGCGTGCTGGACCGATTCTGCGCACAGGCATTCTAGGCACACGCCTGGGGCCTCGCCGCCACTAGGGGGCTCACAGAGAGATAAAGAACGCCAACCGCTAAATTAAATAGCCTATTATTGATTAAATATTATTTAATAATGTAATAAATAACGCTTAACACATACTTCTGTAACCGGTTATTTTCTTGCCCGGTGCGGGACTCAAACGGGGTGTACTGCACCACAAGGCGACGTCACTAACCGCTCGGCTAAAGGGTCGGACTCGTTAGCTAGGGGCTAACGGGTCTTATTAGTAATTTACACTTCCATCCATTGTCTGAATCGCTTATCCCGCTGTGAGAGTCGCGACCCCCTTTAGTCGAACGGTTAGCGATGCCGCCTTGTGGTGAGGTACACGCCGGATCGAGTCCCACAGCGGGCGGAAATATGCTTGACATAAATTTCTTTACAAATATTTTCGAAGTAAAATTCCGATCTAAAACTCTATTCCAACGTTTATATATTTAAAATACACAACGTTCGCGACAGTGTGCGGGAAAAAGTATTTCTGGTTCAGTGGCGTTCATACTCGTACGTTACCAGCAGCGACCGTGGGATTTTGTTACTATACATTATTATTGCAATATAATAACGTTACATTTATATAGCGCTTTTCTAGACATCCAAAACGCATCACACTGAAGGGGGTAACTCACTCCAACCACCACCAATGTGTAGCACTCACCTGGGTGATGCACGGCAGCCATTTTGCACCAGAACGCTCACCACACATCAGCTTGAGGTTGAGAGGAAGGCGGTGTCCATACGGAGACAGCCAGACTGGTAATTTTGCCAGGACACCAGGGAACCCCCCCTACTCACTGCGATAAGTGCTACGTGATCTTAATGACCACAGTGCGTCAGGACCTCGGTTTAACGTCTCAGCCGAAGGACGGCATCTCCTGCAGCACAGCGTCCTCCCCCGTCACTGCACTGGGGCGTTGGGATTTGATATTTGTTGTTTTTATTAAGAGTAGAGGGAAGACTGCCCCCTACTGGCCCACCAACACCACCTCCACTTACACAGCTATACAAAAAGTTTCGAGTGAAATTTTGATTTATTACTACGCATGGGCGTAACTTATGGGGGGGGTCAGGGGGGACATGTCCCCCTCAATATTTAGAAGAGGTGAATTTGTCCCCCCAAAAAATATATCATGAATGATAATGTTAACTCCCTCGCCAAAAAAGGTCAGTTCAGACCCCTCACGAACTAGCTAGCTAGCTAGCGCTTGCTAACAGTAGCCCCTAGACGTTTATGTTAGCTTAAATTAACTTGAACTGATAATTTCGGGCACATGAGATAACATAATAGGTACATCTACAAACCAGTTTGTGCCAAGGGTATTGTATTAGTTCAAATGCATCTACATTTCCACAATAAATTGATGTAGAAAAAGAGCAAATTGGTGCATACAAATTCACCAGAATGCAGGAAATTAAATGTGTGATGCTCAAAATTTCCAGGGGAGGACCCCCTGACCCCCCGCTAAATGTGTCCCCCCCAATGTTCAAGTGAAACTTACTCCACAGCAACATTGTAGCAGCTAGTAGTACCGAACCATATGCAACGGAGAGTCGTGTGCATGCAGGATTTCTTTCCTGCCAAACAGCTGGTTTTACTAGCTAGTCCTGTCCGGTCTGGTTGAAGGTGTGTCTTTCGGTGGAACCAACAAAACCTGCACACACACACTGCTTTTCCATAACACGCGAGCGATGTTCCGCTCATGGGAAAATCACCAGGGGAGGACGCGGAAGACAGAGCTATTTCGGGACGAGGCTGCCGATCTTTCTCACGACTCCCCTGTTGGTGCCTTATCTCCACCAGAGAGCCTCTCCCTCCTGTTCTCCAAACAGAAACAACACAGCTATACTAACATGCCTTTTCACAATAAGAGCCGAATTATCAGCCTCGCCTCATGTTCTCGCACATTTGCCGCTGTGTTTATTCTCGCTGAAAGCACCGGAGGGAGACAAAAGTAGAGAGGGGGTGTGACTCGCCATGATGTGTGCGGCTGTTTGGAGATACTACGTCTGAATGTAAAATGCTTTGCAGTCCCGTGATTATGCTTAAACTTTCTATACGGTCGTGACCCGACCGACCCGTGACCTCGCAATAATGCCCCCCTGTGGCTACGCAGCGCCTGTTTGTGCCTCCCTGGCATTTGTAGACGCAGCGCAGGCAAGACCCAGCAAACGAAAAAAACGTCCCCAGCACGTCCCCTAAAGGTCCCCTCCGAACGTCCGGTAAATGTCATTGTGTAGGGTTTTCGTTACGTCTCGGGGACGTCCTTGTAAGGTCCCGAGGACATTACAGAGGAAGATTAGGGTAAAGTCCTCTAGTCTAGACGTCCCCCTGACGTCCCGGGGACGTTACTGCGGGACACGACTCTCCGTTGCATACGGCTAAGCACTACTAGCTGCCGATAGATTGTGCCTCTGTGTTGGGAAATGAGTGCTGTAATGTCCTCGGGACGTTACAAGGACGTTAAGGGAAAGTCTTCTGGGAGTCCCCGGGACGTCAAGGCGATGTTATTGTGGGGCGTCCCTGTCCCGAGGACATTACAGGGACGTTAGGGGAAGTCTTCTAGGCGTCCCTGGGATCTCACATGGACGTTAGGACATTACAGGGACATTAGGGGAAAGTCTTCTAGGCGTCCCCGGGATTATAAGGGGACGTTATTGTGGGACGTCCATTAGGAGAAAGTCTTCTAGACACCCCGGGGACATCACGTGGAGGTTAGGAGGACATTACAGGGACGTTAGGAGAAAGTCTTCAAGACGTCCCCGGGACGTCACGTGGACGTTAGGGTTAGTCTTCTAGACATCCCCGGGGCGTCACGGGGATGCTGTGGGATGTCCTTTGAACGATAACGTCGATAATGATACTGTCCCCGTGACATAATGAAAACCCTACACAATGACATTCACCGGCTGTTCGGAGAGAACCTTTTGGGGACATGCTGGGGACGTTTTTTTTTTTGCTTGCTGGGGAGACACTACTTCACGCACACGCTTCATACCACAAGTTCCTCATTTTATTCCGCACTTAATTCATTAAGCCCTAACACCGTTAGCCATGTAGGCCTCCGTTTCCTAAAGACAAGACAGAATCCGTTCTGCAGGTGAAAATAACACAATGAGGCCAGAGTTGGTAGACACACCACAAGAAAACTTAGCAAAGTAGGCACAGATAAGAATTGTTCAAAAATACGTTGACATTTGCAAATGTCTCCAACTCCCAAGGTTTAAAAAAAAGAAAAAGAAAAGGTCCCAAGACAGTAAACAGGAGTTAAACACACGAATTTGGCAAAGTCAAGAGGCCCACACGAAGAGTCCTCACGCAATTAATTATGTTACATTCACTTTCATTTATTTCAGTTGTTTTTCGAACGGCTAAGAGTGCAAATGCAGGTTGACACGTGAAGGTGAATTTTGATATTGCGTTCAGGTTCTGCAGAGCGGCGTCTTGCTGAGGGACAGCTGTCAATCATCAGCGTACTGTGAGCTCTGGGACACAACCTTGCCCGCCTCCACTTCCACTCGGATCAGCAGGCGTTTCTTGGAGATGGGGATTGTTGCCATGACGATGGGTTCTCTGAGGAAGGGCTTCACTGGCGGCTGTTGCTTCGATGGAGAGTCAACGTCTGCATGCAAGTAAGGACGTGGATTGGTTGGTTTGTTTTACAAATCTAAGCAAAAGAGAGGGCTGATTTTAGTGGGACGCGAATCATCGATCAATTGTGAAATGAAAGCACAATTTAAGATAAAAAACAGTTGCTAGATTTTTCATGACAAATTCTGGAAATTTCTAGAGCCTTTACAATGGCTCATCTCATATGTTCCCCACTGTCCAGTTTTTAGAGGTATAGTCTTTTTAAAAAGTGTAAAATGCATATTGTGCTAATCAGATGTTAGGCAGCAAATGTTGGAAGAAATGTGATCAAACTGATGATGATGTCATAAGTGGTTGTAGAGTCAAGGAAAGAAATTACTTGAAACATTTTATCTTAACAAGTCACAAAATTATCCTTAGAATTCATTGTAATCAGTATTAATATTATCATTATTTGTAGTAGTAGTAATTGTGGAAGTGGCAGTAGAGATAGTTTTAGTAGTAATAATGGTTATGGAAATATTGGAATTATTTTGACAATTACTATTGATTGATAATATATTGTGCGTATTATTGATAAAAACTGATGAATTGTCAGGAGAAGACATGAGAAAGACTCTTACCCGATGACCGCATGTGGTCATTCATTCTGCAAAGAGGTGAAGGACACTTGTTATTCGCAAGTATTTATGCGTCACAGGATGTGAATTTTATCTCACGATATTAGCAGATAAGCTCAACATTAAAATCATGCAACTGCAGCTATGCACACATAAACCCTTCCAAGGAACTCTACCACACACACTCTCTCTCGCTCTCTCTCGCTTACCCTCGCTCTCTCTCGCTTATTCTCTCTCTTACACACAATCTCTTCGCTTACCCTGCCACCCTCTTATCCCCACCCATCTGTTCCACCCTCGTCACCTCATCCGTTCACCACTCCTCAACCAATCCCACTCGGGATGTCACAATCCCACTCCTGGCCATTCTCCTGCCCTCCTCACCTCTTCTCCTCCCCCTCCAGCAGCTTGCGGTAGGTGGCGATCTCGATGTCCAGGGCCAGCTTGAGGTTCATGAGCACCTGGTACTCGCGGACCTGCCGGGTCATGTCCTGCTTGGCACGCCTCAGGGCCTCCTCGAGTTGGCCGATGTTCTCCCGGGCCTGCTCCATGTTCTCCTGGGCGTCGATCTCCATGTCCTTGATGTCTTTTTCCGCCGACTCTTTCTGTGGGGAAAACAGCATAGGTCAGAGAGAATTAGGCTGGTTGGATGCATTTGATGATGTGGTAGATTTCACAAAGCACTCAGTCATTGTGTTAATTGTTTTATGTTGTGATTTGATGAGGTTGTAGATAAATTGGTAAAGGCATACAGGGGTTTGCACACATGGATGCATTTGTTTGTGGTGTACATGTGTAATTTTTCCCCTTTGAAGATGATGCATTAAAAATCTGTCATTTTTATATGCTAGTGCATGAATGTGCACGTGTATCTTTAAGTGCATGTGTTTGTATGTCTGTGTGGTATTTAGACACGTTTTACATCTGTGTGTGTGTGAGACCCCATACCTTTTTCTTGAGGGATTCCAACTCCCCATTGAGTCTCTGGATGAGACGCAGCAAGTCTGCAATCTCTTTCTTCATGTCACGCACATCCTGCTCATGCTTTCCTGCTGACAACATCAAGTCATCCATCTGAATAGAAGAAAAGAGTTTAAAAAAATAGTAAACGTTATTCAGTTATTGTACTTTGTTTTATTTTTTATCCAGAGGAAGTTCTGATGAGCAAAACATGTTTCTGTCCTGACTCCATTTTTTAAATTTAGCTTTGCTTGCATTTGAGAATTGCCCAGGACATCCTCTGTTCGATACTTGAGGCAGCTGCATTGGAACGGTTACAAGTTTAAGTGCCTTGCTCATAAATCTATATTTTCTCCCCCTTCACCTTTTTCTGGTTCCACTGATTGGCTTCCTCCCTGGTGCGGGTGGCCATGTTGTTGTACTGGACCTTGACACTTTCAATGATCTCATCCATGTCCAGCGCCCGCTTGCTGGTGTCGCGCATAATCACCGTCTCATTCTGGACCTGCGACTCCAGCTCCTTGATCTCCTGTTAAAAGGAGCGGAAAGGAGGAGAAGAGTGGGGACATTTCCAATTTCATTCTGAAATGTCACAATCCTTTTTTAAATGGTTTCTCTCAAACATTTATCCATTAATATTTGGAAAAAAGGTGGTGATTTTTTGTTTGAAACTGTAACAGGAATCCTCAATATATTACCATCGTGTTACCATGACAGGAGGTATTCATTTTTTTCTAAAGTGGTGGGTATCTTCACTGGACTGAAATTCGCAACTTCTAATTATTGTTCACCTATACTTTGGTCATAATGTTAAGTTTATATTTGTGACAGTGATATGTACACATCACCAGTGAACTGCTCATTTGCATGTGAAAACTTGTTTTCCCAATAACAGGAGTCTATACTATATATATAATTAGAATGTGTGTATATTATATATATATATATATATAATGTGTGTATATTATAAATATGTTTCTGTAATCTGTACTCACACCATTAAGACAGAATTCTGCAGATTTATTATGTGCCAAACAGTCTGTATTCAGTTAGAATTTAATAAACACAGTTGTACTCAGCTCTCATAAGAGACTCAACTAACTCAACTACACCCTATACCACTTCAGTGAGTTTGTTACCATCTAAAGGTGAAAAACCATCTATAAGCGTGGAGCTGATCTTGGGACCAAGTGATGTAAGCATAGCAGAATAAACAAACCTGCATATAATAATGGGTTTACATTATATGTGTAAGGATTGACAACAGTCAATGCAATTTTGTCAATGGTTGCTCATTGGCACACCTAAATCAAATGGACCCATCATTAATGTTATTATCTGTAGGTGTTTACATCACTTGTACCAAGATCAGCCCAGCACTTATAGGTGGTTTTTCACTTTTAGATGATAGTAAAGTCACTAAAGTGGTTTTGGGTTGCTCTTCAATACACGAAAGTCACTGAAGTGGTATAGGGTGGCTCTTCAATACATTATTATTTCATATGAAATACACTGCTATATTGATGTAACTGAGCTGACAACAAACATGTACAATGAACTACATGAAATCTTAGTTAGGAATTTTGATATACAAGTAAAGATTAAAAAGGTAGTTAAGGGCGATGTAGTGTATTGTGATCTGAGCATCCTGGAAGGCTTTCAATCAACCATACCTCTTCATAGCCCCGCCTGAGGAACTCCAGCTCTCCCATCAGGTCCTCCAACTCCAGAGCCAGGTCTACTGTTGCCAAGTGGCCTTCATCAACATCCTGTCACACACACACACACACACACACACACACACACACACACACACACACACACACACACACACACACACACACACACACACACACACACACACACGATATACTACCATTGTTTTGTTTTCCTACTTTAAGATATTTGGCAGGAGTAGACTTCACATCATTCCAAATAATTAGAGCAAAACACTTCTTTTCTGTCATTACCATACAGGCAATTAATTATGGATTAGCAGCAAGTGGTCCAGTCTGACGTCATTTTGTAGTAACATGTCATAGCCGCAAGATGGCGTATGGTTCACCGTCGCAAACCCCAAGCTATTGTTCCATTCGGAAAGAAAAAGTTGCCTCAAATTATGTCTGCAGAGTACAGCCTGCTGGAAACTCATTAGAAGAAATAATAAATTCTGTGACTGAAACGGAGAAAAGTCATCAAACAAACAAAAAAAAATGTTCTGGGACTTAAATGTTATCTTTTGATTGAATCTATTGCTAACCAGAAGCTAACGGTCCCTGACCGTAACTTGAACAATAGTACCATTTTTCAAAAGCACAACATTGCTCTTGTGAAATACTGCTTCAAAATCCGTAATACTGCGACCGCAAGACAGCATCTGACTCGACGAACCAAACGGGAATGTGATTTAGCTAACCCCGTATGACAGATGATTAGATTTAATTTTTCTACTGGCAAGATATTTCTTCAGGATTTTGGCGTACGAACCATCCGCCATCTTGCCACGAATTTGCGTCCTAGAACACGGCTGGGCCACTCCAGCAATTAATCTCGCCGGGTAATCAATCCGTACCTTTTTGGTGACGATAAACTCATTCTCTAGATCGCTTTTCTTCAGAAACTCATCTTCGTACCTGAAACCGAAGGTTAAAAGAAAATGAACACTCCTGATAACACTGAACAAACAACACAGTATCTGAAACAGACAATTGCAAAAGCGACCCCCCCCCTCACTTCAGTTTGGTCTGTTCCACATCCTCCTGGCTCTTGAGGAGGTCGGCCTGCAGCTTGGCGCGGTCACGCTCCAGATTGTCCACCTGCCTTTGCAGTTCCATCTCCAGCTGCTGGACCACCTCGTCGATCTTCCCCTTGTAGTTCTCCTGGTCCTGGAGGATCTTCAGCCTGGTGTCCAGGACCTTGTTCTGATCCTCCAGGTGTTTCACCTACAGGGGAAGATAGAGAGACATTGTCAAAGGTGGAGCGGAGGGTGGCTTCTTGGGCTCTAGCCATTGAGGTTTCCCCAAAAGCTCCGAATCTTTAAGGTTTTTCAAAATAACCAACCTTGTGCCATTTCCCCTCAGTCTCTCTGGCCGGCCTGGCAAATCAATGGAGCGAAAGCTCCATTATTGGGGAAATGTCGCCATCTATAGCTCCGCCCTAACATGTTCATGCTCCAACTGCAATCAAATCAAATACGCAGACGTCCCACCCCTCTACGACACAAACAGGCAGGTCCTGGAGTCACATGGAGCTTCTCTCATTTCTTCTCTGATTTCTAAGCAGATTTATGGACGTGTATTTGCAAAGGAAATCGGACATAACTGTATTCTTGGAAAGAGGAAGTCGCGCTGAATCTAAAAACATGTGTGTCATGTCTGTGTGGATAAAGGAGAAGTGGCCAGGGCAAACAAAGTACCGCTAAGATGATAATGATATATATATGACAATGTTGTTTATCCTGCTATGCTGTTCCCCAAAGAAATCTAATATAATTTGAGTAAATGTTCTTCTGCTGGCCCGATATTCAATTCAGAGTACTTGGCATTGTTGGGGATCCTTGATTTGCGACTATACTCTTGCAGCTCCGTGCAGTAATTTAATATGTCGCCAGGTGGCGTCATTGCAACCCTCAGACAGTTTTCTTTTTCTTTTTTTTAAACCCAAAGCAGACCTAAATATCCCGTCCCGAGGGCTGATAAATCCACATGAACTTGACTGTGGGCTTTGGGTTGATCTTAGTTTATTTGATTTAGTTTTACAGAGGCAGTGCACACTGATAAACATTTTCCGTAAATGTTCATTTCAACTGTGGTCCCAAGGCAGGTGCAGACTACAGATACAAAAAGAATTTAATAATAATAATAATAATAATAATAATAACAATAAATGAATTTAAGAGAAATAAATAACCTGATATAGCCTACTGTACAGATAAGTTGAACTACAGAAACACAGTAAAAGGTGTCCCTCTTGAAGTAATACACACTTTTAACCATAACATTTTGACGCATTATGAAAAATGTTTTTTTTTCATAAAAGTTTTTTTTTCTGTCCAGAAATTTTAAAAAATGATAATCATTTAAAACAGTAGCCTATTATAGCCTGATACTCTCTTGTCCAATACAAAAGACCAGAACGATGAGACTGTTTCATGGTTAATGGATGTAATTGGTTAATTGGTGTCCAGGGGTGGGGGTGGGGTGGGGGTATAAGAAATCAGAAGTGGACGAGAGAATAAAAATAATAATCGGGGTGTTTTCCCATACCTTCTCGATGAAAGCAACGAATCTATCGTTGAGTCCAACCATCTGGTCCTTCTCTTTGGTCTTGGCACACTGGTCGTTCGGGTCCAGCTTGGCGGTGGTGGGCGCGGCGCTCCGGGGCGCGGCGGCCCTGCCGGCTGGAGAGTAGGACTGGCTGCTGTACCCCCCAGGTTTAGACATGGCGTTTTCAGAGAGGACGCGACAATGTTGGCACCAGGATGACAGAGATCGGTATTGCCGAGGACGAGAGTGGAGAGAAAGGGCCCCCACACCTTTGGCATCACCTGCTTTTCAAGGTGGACAAGGACCACCCCCTCGCCTCCCAGGAGTTGGTCGGCGTCCAATCAAAAGAACACAAGTGCAATTAAGTCGATAGGAAGATCAAAATAACAAACATGAAATACACGAATTTCGACTTGGAACCTGTTGGAGCAGAGGTGTGCTGGTCACGGAGAACCAATAGCGTGTCAGTAGAGGGGGGAAGGGGGAGGGGGCGTTTTTTTACGCATGACATAGCGGTATAAAGACGGTATGACTTTCTCTGCAGGTTTACCTGACCAGGTAAAATCAGCCAAAATCCTCCCTTTCGTATCCCACCATCTCCTCCTGCACACACACACACACAAACACACACACACACACACACACACACACACACACACACACACACACACACACACACACACACACACACACACACACACACACACACATACATACATACGTACAGCATCATGTCTAGGAACAGCGCAGGGAGCATGTTTGGAGGAGCCGGGGGGAGAGGCTCCAGGGTGTCCGTGGCCAGCCTGGAGGGGCTGCGGAACGTGATGCGCAACGAGACGGAGAAGGATTCCGCGTCCCCCGCCCCACCGGACGACAAGAAGACCATGCGGGGTCTGAACGAGCGGCTGTCCGGTTACCTGGGCAGGGTGCGGCAGCTGGAGAAGGACAACAAAGAGCTGGAGGAACAAATCAGGGACATCTTGGCCAAAAGAGGAGCGCCGGAGGGGCGCGACTGGGATGGGATCGAAAAACCTTTGGCTGACCTCAGAAAGAAGGTGATTGTTGATTTTTGTGCGCGCGTGTGCGTGCGTGCGTGTGTGTTTTATCCTATATCGTATCATTTGTTGTCAGTGTTTAGGTGCCCAATGCGGCGCAAATTTGGCCCATAGGTTTCCGTCAGTATTGTCCCACAGAGTGCGTTTTTACGCACACCTTACGCACGAACGAGGCGCGACCTAAACTGTTCCGAGAAGTCTGCATCCTGCGATGAATAAAGAACGTCTTGCTAATAATAATAATAATAATAATAATAACACGATTTATACAAAAA
The DNA here is from genome assembly GCF_029633865.1 of Lampris incognitus. Taxonomy (NCBI): domain Eukaryota; kingdom Metazoa; phylum Chordata; class Actinopteri; order Lampriformes; family Lampridae; genus Lampris; species Lampris incognitus. Next base: position 13,166,721 of record NC_079231.1, read on the forward strand.
GTGTGTGTGTTTTTTTTTTTTTGTCATTAAGAATTGATATTATAACATGTATACCTCTTCCTAGGTCAGGGACATGACGATGGAAAACGCCAAACTGCTGCTGCAGATTGACAATACAAAACTTGCCAACGAAGACTTCTCTATCAAGTGGGTGATTCGCACTACTTATTTATATATATATTTAAATAATGACCCAAAAAAATGCGTTTACCATGCAAAATAATGCAATACTTGTGAGCTATTAGCAACCCATGACGCGTCACTTCTTGCTCAAGAGGCGGGAGTAGAACAGTGAACGCGCAGTATCGATCTGAGGGAACAAGAATAACACCCAAACTAAGATGTGTGTAATTTATTGCCTGAGCACCAAGGAGCCGGTCTGTGCAGGGCTCAGATAGTCTCGACTCTGTGGCTGACTTGCAGGTTGGCGGCGGAGAAACAGGCGCGCCGGAGTGTGGAGAAAGACCTGGTCGGTCTGAAGAAGATCATCGACGACACCCAGCTGAACCGTGTGCAGCTGGAGAGCCAGATCAAGTCGGTGAAGGAGGAGCTCATCTTCCTCAAGAAGGAGCACCAGAATGTGAGGGAGAAACTTAAACAGTACCCCCCCACACACACACACACACGCAAGACCACCTGACACACACAGGTCATGACACCCCACTCCACACATGAACGTCGATGCCTGTCCCCCTGCTGTCGTAGGAGGTCGACGTCCTCCGCACGAAGATCAGAGCCTCCAGCGTGACCGTGGAGGTGGATTCTCAGGACTGCAACCTGGCCGAGACCCTCAACAGGATCCGCGGCCAGTATGAGAAGCTGGCCAAGAATAACCTGAAGGAGACGGAGGACTGGTACCAGAGTAGGGTACGTAGACCCAAAGCACGACTTCCTGTTGTGGAAGAAAACCCTCGCGCCGGCGTTCGGCTCGTGTCACACAGCCTCGCCGGGGCTCCAACTGCCCCCATCGTCTCGTTTTGCTTCTGTCCCTGATGTCTCACCGTTAATAACCCCCCCCCTTCCCCCATTCCTTCCTTCCACACGCTTCTCTCTCTCTTCTCTCTCTCTTCCCCGCGCCTCTTTTCTACCCCCCCCTCTTTCCTATTTCTGCGTCCTCCTTGTCTGTTGGTGTTTATCTTGCCCTGTCGACCTCCTGCTAGTTTGAAAACATCAAGGTGGAGGTGGCCCAGAACACGGAGGCGCTGCAGTCCGGCAAGACGGAGCTGAACGACCTGTGCCGCCAGAAGCAGCAGCTTGAGATCGACATCCAGGCAATGCTCAGCATGGTGACTACTCTGACGCGCGCGCGCACACACACACACACGCGCACACGCACGAATGAATGCAAACCTCCACCCCACACGTGCACATACACATGCACACGTCAGGTGAAACAAACACGGGCATGCGCGCGCGCGCGCACACACACACACACACACACACACATACACATACACTTATCCAACAACAAAGTGTAATTTTTTCTACAAACTTGACGCGTCAATCTGTCATTCGTAATATCTGAGAGACAACAGCCACGCGAAATGTGTTGCCCGGGGCTACGAGCTGTCAGACACAACACACTCATAAAGCGAAGCAGCCGGCAAGCAGCCTTGTTGTCTGCTCTCTGGCGTCAACGGGCCCCTCTTTCTGAGGTCTGAAGGTTGTGGGTTTCCACACACACACACACACACACACACACACACACACACACACACACACACACACACACACACACACACACACACACACACACCAGTGTTGTAGTACTCGAGTCCAGGACTCGGACTCGAGTCCGACTCGAGTCCTGATTTTCATGACTCGTGACTCGACTCGGACTTGAGCACTGATGACTCGGACTTGGACTCGGACTCGCGAATTTACTGCATTCGGACTCGGAAGTTGGAGACCCGGACTCTGACTTTTTAATTGATAAAGACTGTTTTTGTTAGATTTTTTAAAAATAATAGGCCCTATTAAAATATATTGATAGCTATATTAATACTGTAAAATTATTCAATTCCGTGTAAGGGCAGGCACGTGTGTTCCACCTACATGCGGATTCACGTGGCGTGCATACCGTCATGTTCAGTAGCGCCAAGATGCCTAAAGAGACGCCCCGAATTGTGCGCTTTGCTTACACAGATTTTACAACAAATTCCAGCAAGATCACTGCTAGATGTTCGATATGTAAACGAACTATTGAGGAGAAGACCGGGACAACCTCAACCTTCAACAGACATCTGTCAAGGATGCACCCAGAAAAGTAAGTGATATGCAGTCATTTGACGATATGGTTGGTGATCAGTTAACGTTAGCTAGCTAGCCATCTAGCTACGGTAACAATAGCCTCTGATGTAACTCAACCACTGGTCCAAGATGTTGGGTCAGGTCGTGTGGCGGGTATATCATATCACTAGAACAGAGTGAAATTGTATAGGTAAGTTAAGTAACGTTACTGTTAGCATGCTAATGCAGCATTGCACAGAAAAGTCACAGTACGGTTCGCTTTCGGTACGAGCGTGCCATCGATCTCACTAATGATGAGTTGGTAAGTAACACGCAGCGTCTTCGTGTTACAGGGAGATTAAAACTGATTTTTCTTATTTATCATTTAGCTAATTACCAAGTAGCATACATTTAACGGAAAAACACACCACTCTGAACTACCGTGTTAGCATTAATCTTAACTAGCAATAACAAATCCGCACATGGCAGATCTCCGCCATGAATATTCTCCAAGTGCGGAGAAGGAAGAAGTCTAGCCTATATGCATCCACAAATAATGTTGATAAAATGTGCACAACTTTACAATGCAAATAAAAATAATTGTAGGCTATTACTCGCTAAATGGACTAATTGAAGAAAGCTAATGTGGATGCCGCCACTGGTTTTCTTGAGAGCTGGAGACGGTACAAGATTTGACGGATGTGGCATTCCCCCCCCCCCCCCCCCGATGTACCGAAAACTACCGAACCGTATCGTGATTGGTGACACCGCATAGGCTACTGTAAATATGTGGATAATTTTCTTTGCATATATACAGCATTGGGTGTGCCAAATTCTAAAAATAGACATGCGCGACGTAGCTTTTGAACAGTACTATGAACTGGCTCTGTCTTCTAACAAAATCACACCCTCCCTGACCCATACAGAATAAACATACAGACTCACGGAGGATGGAGAGTTAAAGCTCAGCTAGGTAGCATGTAACATACTTAAATCAATAATTAAATGACTGGGTTTTGCTAATTAATCCCTGTCCTGTTAGTCTCATAAATTATGTATCTTTTCTCATACTTTTCATTTATCCAGCTAGCTTACATTAGTTAATCTACTAATATGGTAATGTTAGTTATATAGATAACTAAATATGTAACGTAACTGGTTATGGTTCAAACAACTATGTGTATAATGTGTAACATTTATATTGTTATTGCATATTGTTATAGCTATAACGTTACACATTTTTTGCTGTGAGAAAGATTACTTGAAACAGTTTGGCATCAGCAAGCTAAAGTGTGTATCCTATCTTCCCCTAGGTTCCAAGAATACCGTGCCTCCACTGCTTCAGATGTGATGCCAGCTGCTTCAGGTCAGAAGACTATCACATCATTTTTAAATGATGGACAGCAAAGGATGTACGACCTCAAACATCCACGTCAGAAGGCTATAAGTGATGCCCTTGTAAAAGATCTAATCATTAAGTGCTGCTTGCCACTCTCCATCGTTGACAACGAGGACTTCAAGCACTTGCTGCATGTCCTGGACCCTCAGTACCGGCCCATAGCAAGATCCACAATTTCCTCTGTGACCATTCCAGGAATGGTGGAAGTCAAGAAAGAACAGATAAAGAACCAGCTGGCAGAAGCATCGAGTGTTGCTGTTACCACAGACATTTGGAGTGATCGAAAGATGCGGTCATTCCTTGAAGTGACAGCACACACAGTGGCAATGGATAAAAAAAAACAGGAACTCAGCCTTCAGTCATATCTTCTTTCCTGCAAAAGAGTGCATGGGAAACACTCAGGAGAGAAGATTGCAATGATGTTTGAATGCTGTGCTGAAGAATACCTGATTAAGGACAAGATCAACTTTGTCATAACTGACAATGCATCCAACATGAGAAAAGCTTTCCAGGCCAGCTTTCCCCTAGAGGATCCTTGTGATGCTGAAGCTCATGATCCCAGCTCATTTGAGGAGGATGATGAAATATGGCAAGACCTGATGCCAGAAGATCAACAGACAGTCAATGACACTTTGGCTGAGAACTGTAAGATGCAGAGACTATCATGCTTCACACATTCACTGCAGTTGGTCATAAAAGATGGTCTGAAAGACACCAGTGGGCTGTCAAGCACCCTAGCAAAGCTATCCCGTGCAGCCAACCTCCTCCACAGTGGCACCTCGTTTAAAGACTGCTTTGAAGCGTGTTTTGGTGATGCAACAATTCCAACAGCGAATGCCACACGATGGAATTCCACTCTGAAGAAGGTGAAGGCTTATGTGCATTTAGACATGCAAAAGTTGTCCAGTGTGTTGGAATCAGAGGGGCACAAAAGCCTTATCTTATCCCCGCGAGAGTATGCTCAGCTTAAAGAACTGATCGAAGTTCTTGATCCGTTCTTAGAGGCAACCAACCTAACTCAGGGTGAGACTACTGTCACCGTCAGTGTGATTGTGCCCTGTGTCCTCACTCTGCGCTGTTACCTGCAGGAAACAAGAGGAAAAGCCAGATACTGTGGGCCTCTGGTGAGATCTGGAGAGCTCCTTGAAAACAAGGTTTGCAGAGATTTTCAGTGCAGTCAAGATACCAGGATGTGAGCCAGCTGAAGGAAGAGGCCCCACCAAATTTCCTTTCACCAATGCCTACTTCATAGCATCTGTGTTGGACCCAGCATTTGGCTTCCAGTGGCTACAACATGATGTGCAGCTGGGCAGTGACATCAAAGATGTGCTGAAGACTGAGATCAAAGGTGAGAAATGTTTTGATTAACGTGAGTTAAGTGATTAACTATTTGATTGTTGTGATGTTTATATCATTGAAGGTGTTACAATAAAGCACATAGGCGTGTCATTTGTCATGTAGGCCCAGTCAATAACATATTTGTAATGAGTCCCCCATGCCCCCTCTCATTTCAGAGTATATAAAGGCAGAGGGTGACAAGCAAGCGGTATCAACAGCAGATGCAGCGGAAGCAACAGGACCAGGGGAAGGTGAACTTTCAGAGTCTCCTCCTGAGAAGCAGTTGAGAATGTTCTCCCACTATAGGAGGACTCCCTCCTCCACCGAGAAGAAGCCGTCTGGCCAGGCTCAGTTGACTGCATACCTCAACTTGATCGCTGAGCAGGACTCTGACTCAGTCCCGTGCCTCAGGTTTTGGCAGCAAAACAAATCCAAATTCCCTACCCTCTATCAGATTGCCACACAGGTATTCTCTATCCCTGCCTCCAGTGCGCCCATTGAAAGGGTATTTAGTCATGGAGGCATTTTGATGAGGCCTCACCGTGCAAGGTTGAGTAGTTCCATGCTGTCAGATCTTATGCTTTTGAAATGAGACGTGTATGCTTAAAACTAGTGCCACCAGCCTTTTGTTCCTAACTATTCCTGAGAGACAATGTCTTTTGACTAGTTTTTATGAATGTATTGTATGCTGTGGAACTTACTTCTGTATACTGTTTCCACCATTTGCTAATATCATGCTATTCACAGCTATCAAGGTGTTTTGAAGCACATCCAGTGTTCAGAATGTCAAAGAAATTCAGACTGTTCTAAAAATGTGTGTGTGCGCGCATGCTTGCGCGTGCATGTGTGCGAGTGTGTGGGTGTGCATTTGTTTGGCTATCGTGTCACAAAGTAAATAAACTGCCTTTGAAATGGTGACAGCTGTGTCATTTTTGTTTAATGTAGACCTTTTTTATTTGTATGTCAGATCTTTGACTGTGCCCGAGTGGATCACTGGAGCCATCTTGGAACTCGACTCAGACTCAACCTTGATGACTCGGACTCGGACTAGGGTAATAGGGACTTGACTCGGACTCAGGTAATGGGGACTCGACTCGGACTCGACTCGACTTTTCTTTGGTGACTCGGACTCGGATTTGGACTCGAACACTGGGGACTCGAGACTCGACTCGGACTCGAGGTTTAGTGACTCGACTACAACACTGACACACACACACACACACACACACAAGAAAATCCCTCCACTGTAGCTCACGTACGAGACGACACCAGGTCTTTACGCGCAAGGCTCGGCCCTAAAACGCCTACACCCTGACCGGAGTGGGTCAGTACTGTCGGTAACGCAAACCCCAGTGGGACCGACGCTTTACTCAGATCCTCTTTCCGCTCTAATGCCTGGGTTGAGAGGGAGGGAGGGGGGGGGGCGGAGGAGAGTTAGTTTACTGGTCCGCTTGACAAGCATTCCTGACTACCCTGTTATTACGCGGCACAGCCAGATGCGCGCTCCGCTGGAGACACGCGGCGGCGCTGGCTATGGCCCGGAGTCTGGCTGGTCCCGCGTGCATGTCGTCTGCACCTTCCAGGCGATGGCTAATTACAGAGCCGAGCGCATCTGCTACAGATATCTGCCTCGGTCTCCCCTGTCATTCTTCACCTACACCCCCCCGACCCCATCGAAACTGCCCCGCATCTCACTCGCTGCGCCAAAGAGTTCATACATGGACGTGTGCCTTTACGCATGAATCAATCTATTAGTAAGGAAATGCCTTAACGCGTGCATTTTTGTCTGTCTGTCTAGCTGTCTATCAATAAACCCATCCATGGGGCGTCCGGGTGGCGTGGCGGTCTAGTCCGTTGCCCACCGACACGGGGATCGCTGGTTCGAATCTCCGTGTTGCCACCGGCTTGGTCGGGCGTCCCTAATTGGCCGTGTCTGCGGGTGGGAAGCCGGATGTGGGTATGTGTCCTGGTCGCTGCACTAGCGCCTCCTCTGGTCGGTTGGGGCGCTTGTTCAGGGGGGAGGTGTAACTGGGGAGAATAACGTGACCCTCCCACGCGCTACGTTCCCCTGGTGAAACTCCTCACTGTCAGGTGAAAGGAAGCGGCTGGCGACTCCACATGTATCCGGAGGAGACATGTGGTGGTCTGCAGCCCTCCCCGGATCAGCAGAGGGGGTGGAGCAGCGATCGGGACGGCTCGGAAGAGTGGGGTAATTGGCCGGATACAATTGGGGGAGAAAAGGGGGGATATATATATATCCATTTCATTCACAGATCCGCTCACTGGAGGATACTCTAAAAGACGCGGCGGAGCGTTACAGCCGCGAGCTGGCGCACCTCAACCGCATCCAGATGGACCTGGAGGAGGAGCTGGGCCAGGTGAGGTCGCAGGTGGAGCGCCAGGCAGATGACTACGCAGACTTGCTGCAGGTCAAGATGAAACTGGAGGCCGAGATAGAAAACTACCGCCGGCTGCTGCAGGCCATGGCCACCGACGAGGACAGGTGAGCCCACGTGCGCAGAGACCAGTCCGGAGTTCGACTCCGCCTCTGCGGCGCGCGCTTGTGAAAACTTGTGTTGAGGAAACGCATCGACAATGATTCACCATTGCATGCATACACGCGCGCGCGCGCGCGCACCTCATACTCAAATTGTGAAGACTGCCTCTGTGTGTGATGCTGAGATGTCAAAGCATAACTGTTGCAGCACATGTGGACGTGGTGAGTTCGAGTCAGCGTGTTTCTATCCTCTTCTTCTCGACAGCCTGGAGTTTTCTTTAGATCAAGCGCTGAACAGCGGTAAGTTATGGCAACCCGGCGCAAAGCATTTGGGAGAAAAATCGCAAACAACTGGGGAAAAAATAAATTAAATGCTTTTATCGGCTCATTAGCTCATCTGTCTGTCCAGCTTAGGAAGCTCGCAGCCCGCGTGCAGGACTTTGTTGAACTGCTGAGCGAGCTTCTTTTAATTACGTTGATCACCCGTCACCCTGCCTGGTGCGCCAAATGGGCAGGTTGGTGCAATCCAACTGGCTCCATTGCTCCAGATATAATCAGCCAATCAGAGAAAAGCAATCAAGGGTAGGTGGCGTGGCGGTCTATTCCGTTGCCTACCAACACGGGGATCGGTGGTTCGAATCCCCGTGTTACCTCCGGCTTGGTCGGGCGTCCCTACAGACACAATTGGCCGTGTCTGTGGGTGGGAAGCCGGATTGCGGGTGTGTGCCCTGGTCGCTGCACTAGCGCCTCCTCTGGTTGGTCGGGGCGCCTATTCGGAGGTGGGGGGAATGGCGTGATCCTCCCATGCGCTACCCCCCCCTGGCGAAACTCCTCACTGTCAGGTGAAAAGAAGCGGCTGGCGACTCCACGTGCATGGGAGGAGGCATGTGGTGGTCTGCAGCCCTCCCCGGCTTGGCAGAGGGGGCGGAGCAGAGACCGGGACGGCTCGGAAGAGTGGGGGTAATTGATAAGTACAATTCGGAGGAAAAGGGGAGGGGGGAGTAATCGATAATATTCTTGTAAATAACTTGATCCATATCTGCCTGCACAGCATTCATGTAGATGTAAAAGCATGAGAAAGGTTTGAAAGTGATATGGTTGACATTGACATCGGCCCTGTGATGGCCTGGCGGCCTGTCCGGGGGGGGGGGTCTCCCCGCCTGCCGCCCAATGACTGCTGGGATCGTATGGAAGTAAAACGGTGCCAGAGGTCCTTAAAGCAAAATGGCAGATTGAATTGTGAACTGAATAAAAACAGATAGCAATAACGACGCTGGAATTATCTTGCATTGCAACTCGACACAACTCGAAATAAAACCCACGGCATTTATGACGCTTGATGTTTTTTTTTTGCACCACATTTTGACAATGCGAAATAACCCAAGCATTGTTATCGCTATATGACCTCTGGCACCGTTTCACTTCCACAGCATAGGCTCCAGCATCCCCCGCCATCCTAACTGGGATGAGCGGCTTGGCTAAATGGGTGGGTGGATGGTTGACATTTTAGCCAGACCCAAAAAGGACTCAACCATACTGCTTGAACCTGTCCGCTCTACGAGGATCACCGATGGGGTCACGGTGGTAACTGACACACACGAGAGTCACTAAACTTCACGTTTGCAATCGTAGCGTTCGCATTCTGCACCTTTTAACCGCATGCTATCACACACACACACACACACACACACACGCACGCAGCCTCGCTCCCCGCAGGGGAGCCACCAATGAAGCCATTACGAATCTGCACATCAACACATCTTCCCCTAACAAAGTGCCATTTCCCTGAGCCGGTGTGTGCCAAAAACCAGACAGGTTGAGACAGGCAGGTTACCTGCCAACCAGGAACCGACCTCGCCTTTAGTCCGGTTCAAGCGCACACCGGCAGAAGGGAAAACCAAAGACGTGATTGATGCTGAATGTTGAGGAAAGACATTTAATCAGCTCAGCTTCCGTGTGGTTTCTCGTTAATTAAAATTTTTTTTGTTAGAAAAAATCCCATTCACCCTCCTGTTTCCTCTTCTAACAGCGTCTGAGGAGAAGGCACCGGAGAAGAAGGAAGACGTGGGGGAGGAGGCCGCCGTCAAGCAGGAAATCGCCCCCTCCAGTGAAGCCCCGGGCCCCGACAAGAAAGTGGCCCCCGAGGAACCCGCCGAAGCAGAAGGCGGAGAGCTTATGGAGGCGGGGACGGCCGCCGTCAATCAAGAGGCGGCCGCGCTCGAGCCCAAGGCCAAACCTCCCAAACAGAAGGCCCCAAAGACCAAAACTAAAGAGGGTTCCTCTTCCTCCTCCTCCTCCTCCTCCTCCTCTTCTTCCTCCAGCTCCGAAGATGAAGAAAAAAAGGCCAACGTCTGAGCCCCTATGATCACACACATCCTGTTGTTGTTGTTGTTGTTGTTGTTTGTCTCCTAGCCAGACTTCAATAAAGATGCTGTGAACCAAGCCAAGTAACTCTGACGGTTTCTGTCTTCTGAAATAAAATCCACTTGGTATCAACTTGCAAAAAAAAAGGGTCTCCCTGTGACTCTTCTGACGGTTTCTACTGTCGTACCGAGTCAGGCAGAGCACCAAGCCGACCAACTGCTGAACTCCAGCAGATGATTCGATGTGCAGCCTTCACGGCCGTGTTACACAAGTAAAAGGTTTACTGTTGCGCAATCTCGCGGTTGTCCACCGAAATAGAACGTGTTCAGTGAGTTGTTTCTAATACCAACCTGACGCTTAAAAATACTCTCGGTTGCACATTCAAAGCTGTTGCAATTTTTTGTGTAATTTTCTTTTGTGGGGCGGCACGGTGGCGCAGTGGTTAGCGCGGTTGCCTCACAGCAAGAAGGTCATGGGTTCGAACCTCGGGGTTGTCCAACCTTGGGGGTCGTCCTCTGTGTGTGGAGTTTGCATGTTCTCTGCGTGGGTTTCCTCCCACAGTCCAAAGACATGTCGGTCAGGTGAATCGGCCGTACTAAACTGTCCCTAGGTTCAATTCAATTTTATTGTCATTAAAAACAATGTGCAAGCACATGTTAAAAATGAAATGAGGGCTGTGGCTTCACCAAACAGTGCAAGACAGACACAGACACAAACACAGCAAACACAGCATAAGATATACACACATGAAGACCAAAAGCTAAAAATAAGTTAAAAGAGAGCTGGAGTACAAAATGCTTAAAAATATCTACAGACATTCAGTGGGTAGCCAGGTTCAGGTGGGCAACAGCTTGTGGAAAGAAGCTGTTTTTGAGCCTGGTAGTGCGGGCTCTGAGGCTCCTGTAGCGCCTCCCAGAGCGCAGGGGGGAGAACGGTCCATGGTTGGGGTGGGTGGGATCTCTGCTGATGCTCAGACCCCTTCGAAGGCAGCTTTTAGGATAAATGTCTTTTATGGCTGGGAGCTGGTGACACGCTGGGCCGCCTTGACGATCCGCTGCAGAGCTTTCTGGTCTATAGGTGTGTGTGTGTGTGTGTGTGTGTGTGTTTGTGTTTGTGTGTGTGTGTGCCCTGTGATGGCCTGGCGGCCTGTCCAGGGTGTCTCCCCACCTGCCGCCCAATGACTGCTGGGATAAGCTCCCACGTCCCCGCGACTCCAGCTGGGGTAAGCGGCTTGGAGGATGGATGGATGGACGGATGGATGGATGGACGGATGGATGGATGGATGGACGGATGGACGGATGGACGGATGGATGGATGGACGGATGGATGGACGGATGGACGGACGGATGGACGGATGGACGGATGGATGGATGGATGGATGGATGGACGGATGGATGGATGGATGGACGGATGGATGGATGGATGGACGGATGGATGGACGGATGGATGGACGGACGGACGGATGGATGGATGGATGGATGGATGGATGGATGGACGGATGGATGGATGGACGGATGGATGGATGGATGGACGGATGGACGGATGGATGGACGGATGGACGGATGGACGGACGGACGGACGGACGGACGGATGGACGGATGGACGGACGGATGGACGGATGGATGGGTTGTAATTTTAAAAGGGAAGATTACATCTCACACTTTGTGGAAAAAAGGGACCATTTGCTTGAACACCGATGACGAACAAACACCATTTCAACCAAGAAGTTCAACTTGAGGCAAGTCTGCTCTTGCTGTTGTCTTGTCTTTGTGCCCACGTCCTCGTGATCTGATCAGTACCGACGCAACCGACATCATCGCGGTACGCTTTGTGAAGAAATGCCAGCCGGGCCCGTCCACCAAACGGAGAACAAATGAGGAGGACGACCTTCTGCGACGTCGTGGCATGACAGGCTTCCTCGGAAAGAAAGAAAAGAAAAGAAAAGAAAAGGGAAACAAGAAAAAACACAAACCAGAGACACGTTGGGTGGCTGGCGGCTGGAACAGTCCAATGAAATTGGGGAGGAAATGCGAAGAGGAAAAATAACCGGTACAGACAAGGGCTTTTTTTTTTTTATAAGAGCGATTTATTGTCGTTTTTTTTTTTCTCCAATGACAATGGTACAGACAACATGATACGTACAGAGAAATGGGGGGAGAGGGAAAGAAAGGATGCAGAATTTCAAAGTCACCAAGTCATGGTTACATGGTGGTGGGGGGGGGGCAGATGGGGAGGGGGGCTTGTGGGGCAGATGGGGGGGGGCACGCAAAGGCAGAGTACCAAATGAAGTAAAAGATATCGTATCAAAAATTGTATTTTTTTTTCATATATATATTTATATAGGACTTATAATTCTCTTTAACTATGCAAAGCAAGGAATGCCCTTTTTTTCTCATTACCTTAAGCCCCGGCCTTCCCTAAGTGGAGCCAGCTTTGTTCCGAGAAGAGCCAACTTTTATTACCCATTATTATCATCGTCATCATCACTTCTGCGCTTTATAAGGAGACTGGACACGTCTCAGGGGTTGGGTGGGCAGGGGGCGGGGGGGGCAGTAGAGGCATCCTGGAATCCTGTCCAATGTGGCGTTGAGTCTCGGCGTGGTGTGTTCGGGCGTGTCCAGGGAGGAGGGGGTGTTCAGATTAGTTGCGTGGGGAGGGGGGAGGGGAGGGGGGTCCGGCCTCAGCGGGAGAAAGTCTTGCCCCTGGAATGGCAAAAAGCGAGAGATGTGTTAGTGTGAGCTGCACAGGCGGGTGAAACATGTGACAAAACCACTTTAAATCCACTCCTGCTTTCTGAGGACACAAACACTCGATTATTTATTTATTTGGGGGGGGGGGGGGTGTCGCTTGTGGTTTGACTGATACAAGGGCCGAGGCTGATTCTACTGGTGCGCTCAATGCGCTTTGCATGGTGTGTGTCTGCTATGTAAACAGTCTGAGTGAACAGTCTGAGTGATTTACTTATTTACTCTGTAATGTTAAAAGCCGAAACCTGCTGCTACACGCTACATGTCATGGTATGTATGAATTACATGCGGTCGGTGTGACGGTGTTATCTGCCTCCTGTCTTCACTGAAACCATACGAAGAGCGCTGATGCTGGAGGTTTTATGACAGTGTGATGAACGGCCACAACTTTTCATTTCTTAAAACCTCAAATGCACACTTTCTTGTCCTATGTATTTAGTAATAATGTAATGATATTCTTGTGCTCTGGCTCTCTCTGCCTTAACAGAAGGGACACAAGGACATGCCGCCCCAAAAAATCCCCAAAAACTCCAAAAAAACAAAACAGACTATGTACACAGTGAATTCATACTACACAGTACATGGTAACACAACAATGTGAGGTTGCATCAGCTGTTCAGCAACCTGAGTGCCTGTGGAAAGAAACTATTACTGAGACGGGTGGTGTGTGATTTGATGGTCCGGTAACCAGAACAGGAGCAGGGTGGCTGGTGTCCTGAATGATGTTTTGGGCTTTCCTTTTGCAGCGAGGGGTGTAAATACTATGCGGTTGTGGTAGTTAATGCCAATGAGTTTTGCTGCTGTCTTTACAGACCTTTGCAGCAGTCTGCAGTCCTGAGCAGTTGCCGAACCACACTGTGATGCCGCCTGTCAAGATACCCTCCATGGCACTGCCATACAAGTTCATAGGAGTTTTGGTGCTCATCCCAAAACTCTTGAGACACCTCAAAAAATACAGTCTCTGCTGTATCTTCTTCAGGGTGCAATTGGTGTTGTGTTTGTGTGTTTGTGATGTGTAAACCAAAAAATCCAACTGTCCAAAATTTCAACGATGACCCATTGATGGAGACAGGAACGTGATTTGCTCGGATCTTTCTCAAGTCAACTATGACTTCTTTTGTCTTATTGACATTTTTCATTGCGAACGAAGATTTTACCCACTGAGATGACCTCTTTCTCTATAATATGGTAAAAAGTCCCCCCCCCCCTTTCTCCCCAATTGTGCTTGATTAGTTACCCTATTTTCCCGTCCCGGGTGGCTGCTCCACCCCTTCTGCCGATCCGGGGAGGGCTGCAGATGACCACATGCCTTCTCCGATACATGTGGAGTCGCCAGCCGCTTCTTTTCACCTGACAGTGAGGAGTTTCGCCGGGGAGGATGTAGCGCATGGGAGGATCACGCTATTCCACCCTAGTCCCCCCCCCCCCCCGAACAGGCGCCCCCGACCGACCAGAGTAGGTACTAGTGCAGCGACCGGGACACATACCCGCATCCAGCTTCCCACCTGTAGACACGGCCAATTGTGTCTGTAGGGACGTCCAACCAAGCTGGAGGCAACACCGGGATTCCAACTGGCGATCCCCGTGTTGGTAGGCAATGGAATAGACCGCTGCGCTACCTGGTCTGACTGAAACTTAAACAAGTTTATGTTTCACTTTCACGAATGACCAAACCCAGAAATCTAAAAATTACTAAGATGGTGGTCATGGTGTACCAGCTGCATATTAACCAATGGAAAAAGGAAGAATGGAGCAGTTTCTGTGTGGTGAGGGCAAACAGTCTTGTCTTCACCCAGACTCTCTGGGAACAATAAGGGGAGAAAACAATGTGTGACTGCCGGTGTCTTTGGCCTTGGGCGTTGTGAGGAGAACTGTAAAAATTCCAACCTAGCCCACTTAAAACAGTCTTTAAGTGGTACTAGTAGTAAACACGCGCACAAACACACACCTCCAAAGCACACACACAGAGATGAGGTACCGTCGTCAGCCTCATGCAATAGATCATTAACTGACCAGGGAGAGACGATGGCTGCATCTCTGAAAATGCACGAAAATCTAAACACAGTGAGAGAACTGTAGGGCCACCCCAGCCTATATCAACACAAAATATGTCTTTTGCCGCAAGCCACAAAAATGGGCCAACAGCACTGCTGCGAGCAGATGATAAACAACAGAATATTTGAGCTGACAGCACTGCGGTGGTAAATTCTTCGGCGTCAACCCTCGCTTGGAGATGATGAGATCAAACGTGTCTTTACCTACTCATGATATATCTTCAAGATGAACAACAACAAACCCACATTAATTAAACTTAAATAACAGAACATTAGGTTCTGCCGCATGCAATAACAGTCATGAGGGAGGGCTCCCAACCTCCATCACGTAACACTTATCTCTGATCGCAGGCATGGAAAATTCATTCTTACGATTTCAAAGGCAGCATTGCAAGCCTTGGTATAGTGTAGATCAGCAGAGTCCTGCTTCGTGCACAATTAACACACTGTACAGACTCAAGGGGGCGGCGGTGGATACGGGGTGCGGGACAGAGGCTACTTACGAAATGGTCTTCATCTCCTTCTTCTCAGCATCGGGGCGGGCACGGTTCAGCACCTTCAGGAAGTCCGACGTCTTGGCCCTCATGCGTGTGTGAATGTACGCCTGTGTGTGTGTGTGTGTGGGGGGGGGGGGGGCAGGAGAGAGTGCAGACACCCCGTAAGTTACCTTAAGTACTGGCCAGATGTTTATTCACTTGTCGCGAGCCGTCATTCAGAAACGTCACCATGCGGCCGAGCTTTGTGGCTTCCAATCGTGTGGACTCGGAAGCCCAAAGAGCATGGAGGTGTTCATTCTCCACCAGCTGAATCACTCACTAGAGCTCCTTCACCCAAAGATGAGACTAACTATTGAATCTGATAGCGTAGTTACTGGTTGCAGTGAACATCTACATGCTGTTGGGCTTCAGTGGCACATGAGGGACCACTGGCCTAGTCAATTGTGCCGTAATCTCAAAATAAGGAGCATTTTCTTTGGACTTTTAGTTTGTTGTGGCAATATGTAAACATGAAGCAATACCAGTTCATCTGTGCGTTATACAAAGCAAGATTCCCCAGTTATGCTTGCCAGCGTCAATTCATAAATCAAATATAAATATCTGCTGTCTGAAGTATGGGCCAGGTGCCCATACACTCCACGTCTTATCTCCATGAGGAACAGAAAAGATATTCACGACAGCCTGAAAGCCAACGCATACCTCTGAAATGTGACTAATGCAAGAAACAGCTCTGATGAGGGGGTTTCAGTTAGGGAGTTCCTTTGAAGAGCCATTTGTGACTCCGTCTTCTTTTTATTGTCTGTTTTTTGTCGTACATACTTAACACTACCATTGCACTAAAAACCTGTATGATCACTGAGGGTGGTGCGACTGCTCCTTGTCAAGCTGGGTCGCCGTTTGATCTTGACTCTGTAACTGGAATTTCTGTTGTGTACTGGGACTTCTTATGAGGCCCTATTATGGGACTGCTACAACAGAGGGCCAAATGACAAGTTTAAGAGCTGTGGGAAAAAATAAGAGGTTTTCAAGATGAAGGTACAAGGCCAGAGCCTCCATCCATTCTTTTAGGTACAGTACCACTCGAAATTAAAATTTGACACCCCCCCCCCCAAAAAAATTACAACTGCAATTACGGCTCAACTATCCATATATCCAGATATTAATATACATAAGACAGCTGTATGAGATCTGTAACAATTGGAATTGATCCTGGAATGGGAACTATGGGTTTCCAAACATCGATGAGAAAAAAAAAAATCGAATATGGATGACTCCTCTTGGGGAGCCTCATTCAGCTGAGGGGGTTGGAGAGTGTGACAACCGTACAGGACTCGCCACTTGGACATGTGGAAACGAGCCTTTTGGTTATGGAAGCCAACTCACCTTGGAGCACTTTATGTGGTAATGCAGGTAGTCCCTGAAGGTGTGGATGAGGTTGATGGTGTTGTCTCTGGCGTTGGCACTGGTGTGCCGTGGGAACAGGACTGAACAAAGTGAGAGAGAGAGGGCCAGCTGATATATCAATAAGCCGACTGACGTTCCTGAACGTGAGAGTACTATGTTTTGCACTGCTTGGTAGGCTGTGTAATGAGGTAGACAACAGAAAAGATGTCACTGCTGATTAACACGACTGTGAAATGAGCATGTTTTTCACCACTATAAACAAAAAAATTATTTGTTCTTTTTTTTTGGTGGATTTTTCCTCCCTCTTTTCCTCCCCAACTGTATCTGGCCAATTACCCCACTCCTCCGAGCCTTCCCGGTCGCTGCTTCACCCCCTCTGCCGATCCGGGGAGGCTGCAGGCTACTACATGCCTCCTCCGATACATGTGGAGTCACCAGCCACTTCTTTTCACCTGACAGTGAGGAGTTTCACCCGGGGAACGTAGTACGTGGGAGGATCACGCTATTCCCCTCAGTTCCCCTCTCCCCCCCGAACAGGTGCCCCGACCGACCAGAGGAGGTGCTAGTGCAGCGACCAGGAAACATAACCACATCCGGCTTCGCACCCGCAGACACGGCCAATTGTGTCTGTAGGGTTGCCCGACCAAGCCGGAGGCAACACGGGGATTCAAACCGGATCCCCTTGTTGGTAGGCAACAGAATAGACTGCTTCGCTACCGGATGCCCCCTATCATTTGTTAATTTGTCTGAGAAAGCCTGGAAATTTAGTTTATTTTTGTATTGGAGGGATGGAAAGAAATGAAAGTGCAGAGGATACAGTAGTACATATCCGATCAACTGACAGTAATGTCAACTTGCTAACATTCTCCATGTTGTCTGTGCATCGGACTGTGAGACGTACCCTCCAATCATGATTACCCTATGAATAGTGCAAGGTACTTTATCTTCTAAATGGTCAATTAGTCAATTCACTTGGACTGAAATGGAGTCTGGTGATATTCTTTTACTTCCCTTGTCTACTTAACTCAGAAACTGTACAGTACACATAGCATCCATGTGAGAATTCCACCCTGTCGAATTCCTTGCATGTCTATCTTACTTGCCTAATTAATCTGGAAATAACTGAAAAATGAAAAAAAACCAACAATAACCAACCGAAGGTGATGTATCCGATGTTGTCTCCTACAGCGGCGTCTGTGTCCTTAAGCTCCAGCGGGGGCTCCCTGTGGCTGAACAGCACCTGGGGGGCCGTGTGGCTGGCTCGCCGCCCCTCCTTGAATTCCTGTTCACACAATCATGTCGGCATAAGCGAAGGTGTTGAGATGTGAGCGGATCACTTTTTCAGGGCCTAGTCAGTGTCAACACAGGAGGCTCCGAATCCCATCCCCTCCCACCATAGTCTGTGCTTTCACAGTCTTTTTGTGTGACCTAGTGTGTCGTCCACTTGTCTTTACTGTATATGTTGCAGTAATATTAGCACAAGTGGTCTTCTTTGACATTGTCAGCTGTTTTGCATGGTCCCTTTGCTATGTGAGGTTCCATTCTACCTGTGTCAAAAGTGTGCAACATACACTCTGCATCATCACTTTTACTATTTTAGGGATGTTTGAAAGTTTTCTTGTCAGTGACTCCAGAATGAACACCCTTTAGGCAACACATCATCATCAGTTCCGTAACCTATGGAGGTCGTAGGAGCACAGCTGACTCCTCAACATGTCTCAGTTGAGCCATCATTGTGTTTCAGTAGGGGGAGTACCTGGTGGTCCCTATCTCCTCTCCAGGTATGGACGGCCATTGGTCCACAGAGGAACTCATCCGCCCTTTGACAGGTTTTGTTTTTAGCCTGCTGGGTGTCCACACACCCTCCTCACAACAACCCAAGGGTTGAAGTGGGGGTGCCGGTTTAGTCGCCAACGACCCGACGGTTGCAGTTTAATGTCGTACCCAGGACCGTTAGGCAACACACCCACACTAAATAAGATATTACCAAAGGGACCCCTTCACTGAAAGACTTCTGAGGCTGATTCAGTACTGATATGAATAATCATTTATATTGTATTTGATAAGACTGTGGTGGCAATAGTGAAATCTAGGACTGGAATAGACTTCCCTTGTGCTCTCCGATGAGGATAATTCTTATTTATAGCGATATACTACTACTTTTGACAGAGCTAAGGAGTTCCCTTAAGGACCCCATGAAGGATTCCTCATGAATTTACCAGATTTTTGGAGGGCGAACAGGACCGCCTAATGATACAGACAACTGAATCAGTCCTAGCCAAAAATTTGTAAGTGTTTGGCCGTGGACGAACGACAATGTCCAGTCGCGATCACAGCCTACATAGCTTGCTGACCTGCATGAATACTTTGCCGATGATCACGTCGTCGTCGTCTTTGAACACTGTGCTAAAGACCACCGTCACTCTGTCTTTCTTGGCCTCCACGTACCTGGGGAGGGAACAGCAGACGACAAAATACATCAGCGGACATTACTGGACCTCGCAGGGTTTACAGTAATAAAACAGTGGTGGGCAAAATTCATCAACCTCTGTCAATTTAAAAGTCGAGAGCAAAATCCTGAAGTGAGCCACTCAACAGTATTTCTGTAAGAGGAGAACATTCTCCAATCCATTTTCAGATGAGATGTGTTACGTAAGTCTGCAAGGAAGGAAACTTAAAATTTTCAGCTTTAGACCATACATGCTTACAAGTCCAACACTTAACAGACAAGTTTCTTCGTGTTTACAGCTAATTACATTCCATATTAAGGCCGATTTAATATAAAAGTAGCTAGTAGAGTAAATAAAATATTCAGCCTATGTTCATCACCATGTGGCCGGCTGTCCAGCTTCCTATTTATTATTCATCTACACTGACATCCAATTAAAGCCAACTGACATTAGCACCTCTCTTTCCAACTGTCATAAAATGGACATAACATTTTATGATATAATAATGCATGTTTTTGGATTCATGAATATTTTTTCTGCATTTCTAAACTTCAACACAGATTTAAACGAAATTAAACATCCAAGTTTTTCAGAGCTTTTCCATGACACATCTGAACTAGAGAGGATGATCACAGGCCTGTGTCCCAAACATCTCAGTGAGAATTAGATGGACTTTGTCCCCTACATGGACTTCCATGGACTCGGTCACTGACAGGTTTTTACGGTCACCTACATGGACTCGTCGTCTCTATAGTGGACCACGGCCCTGCTCTCGCCCTCCTTGCCCTCCTCCTGGAACTTGAAGTATTTCTCGAAGACCGAGGCAAAGCAGTTCCTCTTCAGCATGCCTGCCTGGTGGATCACCTCATCCTTGTTAGCTGGAACGGCATCCAGGTCAAAGAGCAGGGAGACGTTGTAGCCTGAGAGGAAGCCAATGGACAGGAGTGTGAGAAAGGAAATCACCCCCCCACCCCCTTTTCCTCCCCAATTTACTTTGACCAACTACCCCACCCTTCCAAGCCATCCCGGTCACTGCTCCACCCCCTCTGCCGATCCGGGGAGGGCTGCAGACTACCACATGCCTCTTCCGATACATGTGGAGTCAACAGCCACTTCTTTTCACCTGACAGTGAGGAGTTTCACCAGGGGGACATAGCGCATGAGGATCAAGCTGAACAGGTGCCCTGACTGACAAGAGGCACATACCCACATCTGGCTTCCCACCTGCAGACACGGCCAACTGTATCTGTAGGGACGCCTGACCAAGCCGGAGATAACATTGGGATTCGAACCGGCGATCCCCGTGTTGGCAACGGGGAAATCATCTCATAAAGAATCTAATATGGTCTCTGCTTAAAGTTCAATCACGACTTTTTGTGTGGAAAAGGGAACAAGACTTACGGAAAAAAAAAAAAAACTTCTCTTCCAGAAAAATAGCAGGAGAATTATCAGTCAAGTTGTGTTATGTGGATTCCTTCAACTCAGTGACTTGACATCAGGAACCCA
This sequence comes from Lampris incognitus, assembly GCF_029633865.1. Lineage (NCBI taxonomy): Eukaryota > Metazoa > Chordata > Actinopteri > Lampriformes > Lampridae > Lampris > Lampris incognitus. The sequence continues at coordinate 13,187,206 of NC_079231.1, forward strand.
TTTGTATTATACATCTGTATGAAAGGCCAATTAATTGTGTGCATAAGGGCATTCACGACTGCTCCATTTTAGTAGTCATCAACTACTCCCAAAACGTAATCGAGTAGTCGATTAATCGCGGGAAATATATCATAGTTTTTCCCCCCCAATAGCAATGATCAATTCTTGTCCAAAAAGTCAAATAAAACCAGTAAAGAGTTAACTATTGTAGGCGGGACCAACCTGGGGGTGGATGAAATAGCAGAATCCTTGATTGGCTCTGAGACACTATTTACAAATGAGCTGCAATCTGATTGGTCTAAACCCACAGCATGTCTGTCTAAGCAGGATACTGTTTGACTGCAGTAATGATGCGAGTGCTCTTTTTTGCAAGCGTTTCAGTTTAACTAGTGACTGTGTTCTGGCGACTTTCATTTGAGTGCCATGGTTGTCGTGGTGACGGCGGATGTTGAAAAGCCCAAAAGCCTTAAATTAGCTTAAATTAAATATTCATTACAGTGTATATTCGTCTGGTCCTATTTGTCCGACATTATATAAATTAAACTGAGTTGGCAACAAGAAGCCTTCACGAGGGCGTCTGGGTGCTGTGGCGGTCTATTCCACTGCCTACCAACATGGGGATTGGCGGTTCGAATCCCCGTGTTACCTCCGGCTTTGTCAGGTGTCCCTACAGACACAATTGGCCGTGTCTGAGGCTGGGAAGCCTGATGTGGGTATGTGTCCCCTCTGGTCGGTCGGGGCGCCTGTTCGGGGGGGAGGGGGGACTGGGGGGGGAATAGAATAGCGTGATCCTCCCACGCGCTATGACCCCCTGGTGAAACTCCTCACTGTCAGGTGACAAGAAGCGGCTGGTGACTCCACATGTATCGGAGGAAACATGTGGTAGTCTGCAGCCTTCCCTGGCTCGGCAGAGGGGTTGGAGCAGCGACCGGGACAGCTTGGAAAATAGGGTAGTTGGCCAAGTAGAACTGGGGAGAAAAAGGAGGAACCCCCACCCCAAAAAAAACCCCCCAAAACCGAATACAAGTTAAATGATTGAATATGGGTCACTTTCCAACTGAAGGTAATGGTACAAATGCAGCTGTACTGCCAGCTGCGGTTTACTTTCCACATTATAAGAAACATTACAAGAGGTGAATGAGTCTTGCTGAGCACAATTTAACTTACGTAGATGTTTCATTGTGTTTATAAACACAGACGAGTGTGTATCTAAAATTGATTAAAGTAAGATCGGAGGCTTTTCGGAGGACACTACCGGTTCTGTTCATGTTTCACGAGTCACCAGCTAACATGGTCACCGCAACACAGGGATATCGTGACTCTTTCCTCTTCTAAAGACCTTAAATTCTGTTTATTTAACATGGCTTAATGGAGAAAACGATTGCTCAAACAAATCTACGTTCAACAACAACAACCCAAATTATGTCCACCTACTCACAGTGCCCCAAGCTGCATATCTGCTGTCGATGCATTGCGACTGCTTTATTACTACACAGCGCTAAAACCGCAGCTGAACGATTACAACTATGCAGTGTCGAATAGCGGTTCTGACAGTCGACTATTCTGTGAAACCCCCAGTACGCAGCCAGAAACTGAACTAAAGAGCTCTTAAAAATTTTAGTATTACAAAAAATGCCTCTGGCATCAAAACTGCAATTCGCTTTATGACACTCGGCATAACTGCGTACAGGCATCTCTGTCATGTAAACGCCAGCTATTATAGGCTGTCAGCTGTAAAAATTACAATGAGCACAGATCTGAGGCAGAACTTACCAGCCTCTGGTGAAACCAGGAAGCTCCCGTAGACCCTCTTCAGCAGCTGAAATAAGAGGAAACATCTTATTTGTACGGCTAAACAGTGTTAACAAACCACTTTTACAGAGGGATTTTATAAACCTGGTAACATTGTCGAAAAGAAGCAATTTCAATAAATAAGGAAAAAGAACACAAACATTTGCATTAAGTGGGAAAAAGTTATAAAAACTGCATGAAAACTACCCAGTCATCATAAAAAGCGACAGAGACGATGTCATTCAATCACATTTTGTCAAGACTGCAGGGCTTTCTGCAGGGTTTACTGTCCGAGGTGTAACAGCTAGTGTCAGGATGTCAGAGTTGAGGCAATATGCTTTCTCCTTTGAACCACTCATTTATCCAAAGGCTGACTGAGCAGTCGCCCAGCATTTTTCCAGGAACTCTGCTGCACATTCATAAAGTTACATTCTTTCCTGAAATGCTACTGACTGCTTTCCAAAAAGTTCCTTTTCACAAAAGGTCCGGTTCCTGAACGTGACACAGTTGAGTGCCCAGTACTGAGAAGCTCCACTGGAGAAACACTCTGCAGACAGAGCATCTCAAACCTATCTGGAGTTTCAAACCAGCAACCCACTTATCACAAGCCCCGTTCTCTATCGTCTGGGTCTCGTTTGCCCACATGTTCACGCCTCAGCAGCTGCATGTGGTACAGGCTGGCAGAGGAGGGGAAGTGAATAGGAAGGGGGAGCTGGCACATAACAATGCAAACCTCAAAAAAACAACTACACAAAACACGCTGTACAACCAAAGACTTGCAATCTGGTAAAAAGGAGGCGGGTGTCTCAAGGAGGTAATTTAAGTTGTTAGAACTAGAGGAATGCACTCAGAAGAGTGCAGATCTCCGCCATGAGGATGCATCTCCCCTTCCCCGGTGCTCAGACTTGTCAACAAACCACCCCTTTTTTCACCTATCGGGAGAAGGGAAAAATATACACGCACACACATACACACACACACACACCCACAATATGCGTGTTTCCTGCCATTATAAGACTTTTGCGCAGTGCCCAAGTTGATTGAAAAAAATCTACCTAATACAAACGTTTTGCCTGTCAGTCTGTGGATGTCCAGCCTCCTTGGCGGACCCTTGCATGAAAGCGATCAAGTCTGACATGAACTGACAGAGATCAGGCTATTGTAATTTCAAAGCCCTTATTAAAAGGCTTCAAATGTGCTAAACCGTTGCGGTTTTCATGATATAAAATGAATGAAGGTGAGTGGCTGCTCTGCTGACTGACTTTCATTCATAAAACAACAGCAAGAAAACAGCTCAGCCATGAGAGATCGGTTATTATAGCTACTGAGATTATTTCCAGCTGTGACTGTGATTAATCTTACACTTGAAATTGTATTTTTATAGCCAAGTTTTAACATTGAAGACTATGGCACTTCCAAGCAGTGTTGGTCGAGCGAGCTACAGAGTGACTGGAGAGAGGGAGCGGCGATAGTAAGAACAAGCATTTTTCAAACCATGAGAGGTTCTTCATCGTACACGCATAACTGTGCACCAAAAAAAAACTTTCGGCTGATGCGTATAATAGTTTGTGGGACTAGCCGTGGGCGGACAGACAGACAGACAGACACATAAACCCGTCCAGGCTACCGCCTGGTGGATATAATGAACAATGACAAACATGGGACCTCCTGTCTTAAATGTCTACCTGTCATTTTGAATGGGCTGAGATGGGCCGAGTTGGAAACATGCGAATGTGAGGTATGGGAAGAATGTCTTGGCGATGATGTGAATGTCGGCTGAATGAAAGGTGGGCTTTAAAATTTAAATATGAATGGGTGAGATGCCAACATAATTAACCCTGTGTCTTCATCGAGAAATCCTTGACATCTACTGCTGAGTACAAGGCCCATCAAGCCACCTGAGCGGGCTGAGGACAGAGAGGCCCCTTTAAACCTCATACTTGAGGGCGATTTTAACAAATCTTGCCCTCTTACAAGAAACAGGCCCTTCAAGAGTCGTGATCATCTCTGTCCTCACTTCTACGTCAATTCATAGTGGGTAAAAGGCTGCATCCCAAGCTGGCCGCACACTGAACTGAAACAAGGGAAGAAGATACTGTTGAATCCCAGCCGCGCTGGGATTGAAGTCAGAGGCAAAACGAAGTGCTCAGCCAAGACGTTCAAACAGCAGCGCTGGTTGTAGTCAGCACTTCCTCGTCCAGGGGTGAGTCACAGTGCACACTTCCTGTTTCTGAGAGAGGCCCCTGCTTTCTTCCATACATGGTGACAGAGCTTGTGTGGTGTGTGTGTGTGTGTGTGTGCACACAGACAGAGAGAGAGAAAGAGAGAGAGATGCTGACATGCTCTGATTTTTTTCTAATTTTTCATCTCGGGTTTACACAACTGTGCCAAAGCAGACAAAGATCAACTCAATATATTCTTGCTGAGACTTTTTTTTGGCAACCACTCGGTGTTTGCCTTTAGGCTGTGGCCCCGACCAAGCCTGGCCGTCAGGAAAAAAAAAAGACAACAGGGAACAGTAGCAGCACTGTGCAGCAACAGCCAACTAGACCCAAAATATTTCAGCCCATTCTTTTGCGGATCAATGAAGTGGCAGCCTGCCGAACAATGATGAATGGAAATTAAATTTTAACAATAATGCTTACACATCAGTGGCTTATACAGCGGGTACTCTTGGAGAGTGAATGCCAGTGTGAAAATGTGTTTATAACTGTGTGTGTGTGTGTGTGTGTGTGTGTGTGTGTGTGTGTGTGTGTGCTCATCAAAAAGGATTTTAAATTTTGGAAATGCACATCTGTGAGTCCTTTGAAATCCCCCTGACCAACAGCAGATAAGGCTGTGCGATGACGACATATATCGTGTGACAATAGAAAAACCTCTATTGTTTCATTATGCTCTATCATTTATTTCATTGTGTCGCAACTCATACTCTTTATGGCAATATATTTTGTCATTTGGAGTCCGCCCATCTTTTGCGCAGATTACATTAATAAATTACTCTTATTGACTTTTTACTCGCAAAGCTTGTATAGTGCTTTCAGTAAGGTAACCAGTGTAGTTGTTGTCAACTCTCCAACTCTCTCCATCTCTCCGCTCTGCTGAGCCCCGTGTGTGGAGGGGCTGAGCCCCGCCCGTGTTGAAACAGAGCAGAGGAGAGGAGACAAGAGATTAATGCCACCATAAATGACAGCATAACACAGCAGAGACTATGTTCATTAATGTTAGTTACCTCATTTATGTGCACTCGTTTCATTTCAGGTCAGTGTGAGAGCTTCTACTGCATTTTGCTGTTACTTATGGTCACTCTCCTCTGCTCTGTGGCTCAGTGAGGGTGTGGCTCTCCACACACATGCATGCACATACACACACGCACACAGCGTGTGCACATGCTGGAAGGGCATGGACCAGAAACTATTAATTCATTGAATTTATAGAAAATGTACTATATCGTCATATGTATTGTTATCAGGATATGAAATGACCTATATTAGGGTTAATTCTCCTGCCTGTGCCCCTGACCAAGTCAATGGAAAGAAAACTTGAGTTGGTCCCCGGGCGCTGCAACTGCCCATGGCTTCTATACAATAGGATGGGTTAAATGCAGAGAACACATTCATTGTAACCTGTACAATGACAAAATGAATTGGCTTTCTTCTTTCTATATCGGTATATGAGATTTTGGTCATATCACACAGCCCTACGAGTGGCTATAGTCGAGTCTTTTTTATCATGGCCTTTGATGGCAAAATATGTCTTAGAGGGCCAGACTTGACCCTTTTAGACCAATAAATCCTGTATATGTCAAAACAAGGACAAACTTGTAGGAATAAGGGCACACAAACACAACATTTCAGAGCCCAACTTTCTTTCCCTCCCTCTATCATGCTGTGTGTGCGTGTGTGTGTGTGTGTGTGTGTATCAGTCACCTCGTCAGCCCCATGCTCTTGTAGCTCCTTGTAGAACTTCAAAGAGATGCTAACCATCACCTTGGTCCTATCTCCATTGGGATTGGAGATGTGGTACAGGACGCCGTCAAAATCTAGAGAGGAGCAAAACACAATGTTTAAGTATACAAGTGGTCTGTTAGGGGCAAGAGATTCCCCTATCTAATGGCTTTTTTGTATAACTGTATATGACCAATAACATTTCATAATTCAATAACCGTAGCATTTACAATCAGCAGCAGTGCTGAAACATCAGACTGAACTCAATAACCATTTATTATATAATTAATATGATTAACTTTTAATCTACATTAATGACCATTAACAAAATACACAGCCAGTTAATCTGGATCATGATTTCATTCCAGATCAAACAGCCTTTAAAATGTGTAAAAATGCACTGAGGCTACCAAATAAAACTGAATAACCCCATCAGGCATTCAGGTATTGTTTAAGGTAATCTGAACCTGCACACAAAATGGGCTCTTTACTTAGAAGTAAAAAAACAAAACAAACTCTGTTTGTTAGGGCATGGTTGCCAAAGCAATTCTTCGACTCAAGCGTTTTATCTTTTGAGCCGTTTTCACTGTCAATGTTCACTTGGATTTGCTGCCAGTCCAAAAATACAAATATGGTCAATTGCACACTTTCATGTAAAACTGTGATTACCAGTAAAATGTAACATGTGCAAGAAGTGATCCACATCATAGGAAAGTAGCTGCTGTAATCACTTCAATAATGAGCATGGCGCAGTCAGTCCAACAGCCAGAAATAGTCTGACCATTTTGTAGTATTAAGGAGACGATTTGGTCATGAAGAAACTATTCGGATAAACTGAGGGTTTTGTTTCCACAAAAAAAGTTAAAAAAAAGAAAAAGAAAAAGTAAGATATCACATCCTTATGTATGCTTCATAACCTACACAACCACACCATTTATGGACACCTAAACAATTCTTTCCGCCTGTTTGATGTCAAACAGAACCATTAAACTTAATCAACATCTGAAAGAAGAAAGCCACTTTATTCTGTCATTGTATTCTTACAATGTTCAATGTCCTCTGCATTTAATCCATCCTATTGCATAGGAACAGTGGGCAGCTGCAGCGCCCGGGGACCAACTCCAGTTCTTTTTCCTATTGCCTTGGTCAGGGGCACAGACAGGAGTATTAACCCTAACATGCATGTCTTTTTTTTGTTTTTTGATGGTGTCAGGAAACCAGCGCACCCAGAGAAAACCCACGCAGACACAGGAAGAACATGCGTGTCTGCTCTGGAAACCAAACGATTATTGCAACTCTGCAGTAATGACAAGTAAACCCACTACGGTATGACCTTACCTGCAAAAGTCATGTCGACCGCATCTGGCTTGGTTCTGCAAGGAGGAACGAAAACTCATAACTACAATAAAGGCTAAACCAGCCATTTGCAAATGATAACAGTCATATCAAACCATAACATACTGATGAAATGACAATTGCTAATGGCTAAATTGTAAATCTAATGTGGCAGTAAAGCACTGTTATTTAGGGCCATGCAAATAACATTTTATTTACCAATATCATTTTTTACAGTATATTGTTCCACTGACATGCAAGTTCCTTATCGACACAATTACTTGTATAATTACGGACTGAGCGATATGGTAACGTGGATGTTGCAGAGACTTGCCCTCACTGCTATGCATGGAAGCTCCATAGGGCTTGCATTAGTTATGCACCGACTTGACTCAGCCTGAGCCTGGAATGCGGAAGCTAAAGAAAGGTCGATGGCGAGTGTAGACGAGATAAACTACCAAACCAGGACGCTTTATGGTGACATTCTACAAGATACGATTCGTTGCCAACATCCAATTTGGGCCACAAACATTTCACGTAAATATGGTGAGAGATCTGGATGGGTAACCCGAGCTAGGAGCCGATTCTCTCTTCCTCATACACATCGTGAATGAGTGGCAGTGGAAAGGCTCATTTTCGTAACTAAATAAATGATTAAGGTGCCATTTAGACCTATTAACTAATTCATAAAAAAGTGTCTGTGTTGTTTGATCTGCTAACAGTGAAGAGAGACGTACAGTGGCTGCATGGTTAGCAGCTTTATTAACGGGAAGCTGACAAGACACACCCCACCTTTCGGCCAGACAACCCCTGCAACCCGGCTAATGTTTTTTCTGTTTTTACTCGTACAAATCATTTGCAGATATGTTTGGGTGTCTCGTTGGTATAATACCACAAACAGTCAAAGTCACATCTCAAATTTGCCATGCAATACCTCACAAGTTTGTTCCCGATCGAATTTCGGATCGCGGAATTTTAAGCTAGCCGACGTTAGCGCGGCTAGCCAAGTTAGCCCGTCTGATGTGACAATCATTTCTCACCCGTTGGATGCTCCATCAAATTTCAACGTCAGCGTCTCTTCTATAATCCGGTTGTTGACTTCTAAGAGAATCATGGCAGCAGACGCCGATGTGGGTTGAGTGGGATGCTCAATATAATTTAGCCTCTTTGTGTCAAATACTGCAAGGTTTTCTCCCTTGACAGACCGCTTCCGTCGAGGCTTCCGTCTTTTTCGCTTCCGCGTATTTCACGGTCAGGACCCCGAGGGGCGACTCGCAGCTCGCCTGTGGTAATGTTGTAGAAAACATTTTTAGAAAGGATCATTTGGTGTTTTCTCTGGTAGATGAAATGTATATGGACGTTTATGGGAGGAGTCCAGATTATCATATTGTGAGTACACATATTGTGTGGCTGTTACTTGCTTCTTGTGACAAACCCTCCTCTCACATATGCACATACACACACATGCACAGATATTTAATGTGATTTGGTCTAAGTTCTGTATTAGTTTTTGCATATTCATGCAGACTACATAGTATCTGGGTGTACGCACAACTGATGTGAGAAGAGCAAGAGGGTGGCCCTGTGCCTACAGTGTAGAGGACTTGTCATATTTCATTCTCATAATGTCTCATATTTTAACTTGTATAAATAAACCGAGTAGACAATGCACAGATTTACACAATGCTTATGGAAACTATCCCATTCAGACAGCGACAGAAGACCAGTATTCTTTATTACTTTTCCAAACCTGCTGGGTAAGTGTCATGTAGTACATGAGATAGTTTATTCAAACATTATGTGTGACATTAATCTTACAGCCAGTTAAGAAAATGGCTCCTTTGATGAGCAAAAGAAAGCTTAGTGGGCTTTGAAGACAAAAGCAGTTTTTCAGTCAAATCAAATGTGCTACAGATTTATAAAGTGGTAAAGTGGACGGTGTTGATGAGAAGTTAGAGTGATGACAGCAGAATGACGTATTGAGGCTGGCGCCTCGTCAAATAGTGAAACTCATAACGTGTCAGCCGAAAGAAAAACACATGGGTACTCCTACTCATATATTTGCTCACACTTTACAAGATGTTCTATATCTATTTGAACTTAATGGAAGGGTTGTCAGGATGGACGTTTCCAGCCTCCCAAGAATTTCTTAAGAGGTTCTTGCGTTTGTAACAACGCAACATAACACCAGTAACAACTTGTTGTTGATGTTACGGGGGGGGGGGGGGGTTGTAAAACCAAAGTGGAAGAGGGTTTTTAATTTGCAGCAAAGTGTGTGTCAGTGTTGAGGTTTAGGTCATTTTGTAATCACCTTGTAGAAGATATAGTATATATATACTATAATATACTATAATATAATATATATGGCGGCATGGTGGTTAGCACGGTCGCCTCACAGAAAGAAGGTCCTGGGTTCAAACCCCGGGGTAGTCCAACCTTGGGGGTCGTCCTCTGTGTGGAGTTTGCACGTTCTCCCTGTGTCAGCATGGATTTCCTCTGGGTGCTCCGGTTTTCTCCCACAATCCAAAGACACCTAGGTCAGGTGAATCGGCCGTATTAAATTGCGCTAAGGTGTGAGTGTGTGTGTGTGTGTGTGTGTGTGTGTGTGTGTGTGTGTGTGTGTGTGTGTGTGTGTGTGTGTGTGTGTGTGTGCGCGAGCGAGCTCTGTGATGGGCTGGCAGCCTGTCCAGGGTGTCTCATCCCCGCGACCCTGAGAGAAGGATAAGTGGTTTGGATAATGGATGGAATGGGGAAAACAAATATGCACACAGATATAGACTAAGGCATCTTGGGGAGTCTGAGTGTTTGTGATTTCACGAGAGACACTGCACTATCAAACGTATGACTTCAGCTTCATCCCAAGACTTTTTCCATATGACCATTTGTCTGTCACCTGCTAGACAAAATGTGAGTCCCCAAATTATTACCTTACCAGCAATAGGAAATTATCATTGGAGGCTAACTTTTTGACAATAAGCAATGTGACCAATGCCCTCAAAAGACAAAAAACTTGTTATATGCCAAACATAATGCAGGTCTACAGTACATTTGGCAAATTTGAAACAGTTAAGGGGAAGTGTCTCTAACCACTAAAGTACATTGTTGTTCCAGGCTTTGCAGATCAAATACGTGACCTGTGAACCTGTAGTTTTGTCTAAGGACAGGATGTTGTGTTGCTGTAAAGCCCCTTGAGGCAAATTTGTAATTTGTGATATTGGGCTATGCAAACAATATTGACTTGACTTGACTTCCTCATTAATACCTATCACCACCTTACAGAACGAAATGGAAGCAGAAGGAGCAGTATTGTGCAGGTTCACCATCACTGAGGTTGACTTATCTGTGAATTGAGAGCCATTTGTTTAGTGCTTTAGGCTATGCTTTGGACTTTGTGGTGCAATGGAAGTGTGTCTGACTCCAGATCAGAAGACTGTGTGCTCGCACCATGTCAAAATCAGTAACTCTTTGAGAATCATGCTTGTAGTATTGGATTACTGCAACAGATGTCAAGATAAACTCTTCATGTCTGTAATTATCCCTTTGCAACATCCTGGGCTCACCAGCTTTTCTGCCATACAACTCCTTTATGTCATAGCAGATCAGGTGACACGCTTGGCTCAAGGGGAAATAAATGGTTTCCCAAAGCAGAGACTTCAAGCCAGTTCTCAGGGACCACCATGACTGCCAGTTTTCTATGCTGCCGGGTGCTTCATTATGCTCACCTGTTGTGAATGTATAACAGGTACCTTGCAGAATAGAAAGCCAGCAATACTGTTGGGTACCCGAAGGCCAAATTGAAAACCTTCATGTCTAAAGGATGGGATTGCGTAACATTCCTTCCATTCCACTCAACATGTAATTACTACCCGACAATTCGAAAGAACAACACACGACACTTCATCATTTTGGCAGACTGGCCTTCGTGAGTGACAGAAAAAAATTTGCTTCACATTGAATTGATGGAGTCAGTGGTTTGAGATTCTGAGGACAGAACTCCATCAAAGCGCCACCTGTTTGCATCCGACAAGGAACTCTCCAGACAAGCATCACTCCAACCGCTTGCACGAAGAAGCATCCACAAAGCTGTAAAAACCAGAATCTCTGGTTATGTGGAGAGTGGATGTAAAGGTAAGGAGAGCATATCTATCCATGATAATGCACGCCAATGTGCATGAATAAACGTTGTCACACACTGCAGGGTCAAGGAACTTGAAACCCCCTGTGGGCTGTTAGGAATCTGGAGAAATTCTCTCTCAACCGTAGTTTCATGACAACAAAGGAACAACAGTGATGCAGTGCAGTTATGTCGCATGCTAGCCGTGCACTTAACCTGCTAACATCTCAAAGGGGAAATGATTTATGTCCAAGCGGGGAGGGAATGTAGTTGCTTTTGTGTTGTAATTAAAGCCATATAGTTGTATCAGGCTGTAAGTGGCAGGTCCGCTGCTGGCCATTTGGGTGCCCCAAGCGTAATTGCTTTGTGGTGCACCCCCCCTCACATGCCCCCTTCCTTAAAGCTTAATCCATGATAGATCAATTTAAAATGCATACAAACCTATGTTAAATTGTTATGAAAAGACAACATTTCAATTGTCTTATAGATACTAGTACTACTATAAAAAAAATAGAGCAACGGAAACCAAATACGCAATTGCATCCAGGAACAACTATGTACTCACATAAATAGCTCTAATACGTGAGCTTAAAGAGGAGGGGAGATGAGTCAACATCGCTTCTGCAGGGGCCAATCCTGGTTTCCCTGTCATTACACTGTCGATGTTATTTTTCAGCCGATGCATGTCACGCAATCTAAAAGCAAACACTTCAGTTGGATGTAGAGAGGATTAATTGTGTATTAAGAGGCATAGTCAGCACATCCAGTCTATAGCTGGGGTTGCACGATCTCTCACTTTGATGTGGAAACCTTGCTAGATGTTTCCTCATTTAACCTCCCCCATCCCCATTCCCTTATTTGATTTGATTTCATTTTATTTACCCCTCCTTGCATTCTTATGCCCCCCCCCCGCATCTCCTTCTTTCCTGTTCTTAAAATATGATGGTGCCCTGCACTTCATACCCTGGTGGCAGATGGAAACACCTTATAAACATATGTGTAACTAACTGTAGGGCAGTATGTATCAAAAACAGGGTAGGATGGGGTGGGAAGGGTATGTATGGCTGGCCCACTTGACTGGAATGTATTCAAGATAGTGTTTTAAAATACTGTACACCTGTAATTTCCATCTTGCATTCCAAGCGGAATTTTGAACAAACAAGCCCCCGCGCATCCATCTATCTATCTGTCTATCTATCTCTCTATATATCTATCTATCTATTCTATACCCATCGAAGAGCTAGAGAAAATACCCATTGTGTCCTTAATACTTGTTAAATTCTTAATTTGTGACCTGTATATTGTACTGATTTATGCCTACACCTTTATTCAGCTCCCGCCAATACTTTTGCTATATTACATTACACAATATACAAATAAATGTAAGAATAGAATAAATCAAAATAACACAAAATGATCATCGCAAATAATTCAAGATGACAAAGCATCATAGAAAGGTGGGTTCGTGTTAGGGTTACCGTGACACCATGTCATAGTCATTAACTCCATGAGAATCCTGACTGAAGTGTTGGCTATACGTACCTCCAGCATCACAAGATAAACTCCTCATATCTGTAAGTATCCCTTTACTGCGGAGCCGCTTGCAGTGGGGGGGGAAAGGGTGCCAGTACTCGCCTTATTCACTTTCTTAAAACATTTTTTATTCCATTATTCAAACCGCTTATTCTGCTCTCAGGGTCGCTGGAGCCTATCCCAGCGGCCATTGGGCGGCAGGTGGGGAGACACGCCATCACAGGGCCTTATATATATATATACACATACATACATACTGTAGCAAATTCGGGGGACAGCGCAACCACAGGAACTGCCGCGGCCGGGAAGCGAGCCTGTATCGCCCGCACCGCAGGAGGCATCGCTAACCGCTCGACTAAAGGGTCAGACCCGCCAGCCAGCGGGTCTTCTTATCCATGCACGTTACAATACATATGGGTGTGTATATATATATTTTTCGCCTTTTTATTGGATGGCGGCGGTGGGGAGGTGCGCGGGGGGAGGTGGGGAGAGAGGGGGGTAACGAGGGTCGCCGGCCGGAATCGAACCGGCGACGTTGCGACCGTGTGGCCATGTGATATGCGCTGTTACCGTTCGGCTATGGACCCCCTCCCCTTATTCACGTGTTGGCGCGTGTATCGGCAAATCGTTATCACATTCCGAATTTCCACAGCGAAAAAAAATCCCAGGAGACATTGCTGACGTTCACAGCATAAATTCATTGAATCGAGGGGACGACCATTTCAATTAGCAGAGGACAAAACGTTTGCCTACGTACACTCGCTTTGGTGTGTGGCGCGGACCGGAAGTCATCAGACCGAATGCCCCTTAGTTCCTCGTACTCCCGGACCGGCGGAATCCGACGCGTCCTCGTCGCTCTGACACAAACGAAGCACCCCTGCGTCCCCATGCTCCGTGTCCCGTTGTCCTCCCGTCCATTATTGTAAGGTTAACGTAACGTCACTCAGGCCAGCCGCCGACAGAAAAGACAAGTCAGGCGACAACGGGAACAGGTGGGTGTCACGTGGTGCCCCCAGTGCCCCCTGGGTAACTCAGTTTATCGAGGGCCATTATGACTTGCCCAGAGGACCTGATATGGAGAAGGGAGAAGAGTGCCAGTGTTCTGACTATTTAAAGTCAGAACTTTAACTATGGCCTTGTCAAAAAAAAATGCTACCGTTTTTATCGGGAGCGATCGAATGACTCGGTCTGTGGTTGAAACCACGCGAACGTCTGCCTCAAGACAAACTTGTCAAGCAAGTCGGACATGTTGAAGAAAGGACGGGTCCTCTCTACGACGGGCTACAGTTCAGTCAGTGGGTCTGCATTTGGTTGTGGCGTTGTAGTGCCACCTAGCAGGAGG